>NW_021255117.1:0-533 GCF_002162155.2 Triticum dicoccoides
GAAAGATGTCGTGAAGTAACACGATAGACCTTCTTTCAAGCCAATTAACATGTGTTCAGAAAATAATTTTTTTTCTAAAAGTAAGGCGATAGACCTTCGATTAACATGTGTTAAAAAAGTACTCCTACAAGACCCAGATGTTAATTCGAGTACAAGTACCTCTAGGTTAATTTGACAGACATGCCTTATAGGTTGGAAAAAGTCATATCACTTTTTTTGGGAAGATGTCATGAAGTAACATGATAGACCTTCTTTCAAGCCAATTAACATGTGTTCGAAAAAACAAAAAAAATATCAAAAAGTAACACGATAGACCTTCTTTCAAGCCAATTAACATGGGTTCAAAAAACAAAAATACCAAAAAGTAACGCGATAGACCTACGATTAACATGCATTAAAAAAACAAGTACTCCAGCAAGACATAGAGGTTAATTCTAGAACAAGTAATTTGACAGACATGCCTTATAGGTTGACAAAATTCATATCACTTTTTTGGGAAGATGTCATGAAGTAACATGATAGACCTTCTTTCA
>NW_021255118.1:0-751 GCF_002162155.2 Triticum dicoccoides
TAAAGCCCCTCACGTGCACCAGCTGGCCACCGAGCGCCCTGGGCCCAGGCCTTTGGTCGCGGTTCGTCTGCCGAACCGCGACTAAAGACTTCATTAGTCGCGGTTCCTACAGTTTCGCGACTAATGGGGCTGGACGGAAGCCTCTTTTTCTACCAGTGCACTGTCAGTGCACCTGTGCTTGCCATTTTGTGTTGTCCCATAAGTTTGCATTACTCTGCATAGAGCTTGCTTCAAAACATTGCATTGTCCAAGTGAGTTTGGGGTTTACAATATTCATATTGTCTGATGTTGAGTATGTGTCACTCTGCATGCCCATACTATTAGCTTCCGTTCATCTTTGCTGGTGCTGGCAATCACTAGTGTCCGAATAAGTGTGGAGTTTACAATATTAATATCGTGTGATGATGAGTTTGTGTCACTCTGCATGCATGTCGAGTTCTCCATAAGCATTGCTTTGCTACTCTGCTTCCGTTCCTTGTTGCTGCTGCTGGTAATCACTATGGCAGTACAAGACTTTTAGGTGATACATCGTCAACACAACATGCTAAGCTTGCCTATTCGATACTCATGCTTAGGCACAATCGTTAGGACCGGGCTCCGGGCGGCAAGGCGCGCTGCAGGTCTAGTACAACATGAGGTCTAGTACAACATGACAATCATAAAGTTGCATTATTTAGCCACTGGTAGGGTAGGATATACCTAAATGTGGTCACTATAGGAACCAGGGTCCCCTAATTGCTAGCAAAACTTG
>NW_021255119.1:0-1972 GCF_002162155.2 Triticum dicoccoides
CCGAGCTTTGTGAAGCTTTCCGCAAACTTAATCTGCAAGTTGTTCCTCAAGGTTTCCTCGCCAACCTTCAAGTCTCTCCTACCTTAGAAGACCAGATTCGCCAAGCCCAACTCCTTGATGCTATGGTGAAAAAGGTGAAGATTGGTATTGCAAAGAGTCAGTCCAAGTACAAGTGCTACCGACTTGATGACAAGGACACTCTCTTCTTCGAGGATCGAATTGTTGTGCCCAAAGGTGAACTTCGTAAGGTGATCATGAACGAGGCTCACAACTCTCTCCTCTCCATCCACCCTGGTAGTACGAAGATGTATCAGGATCTCAAGCAAGCTTATTGGTGGACTCGAATGAAGCGCGAGATCGCTCAATTCGTGAATGAATGTGATGTCTGCAGAAGAGTGAAGGCAGAACACCAAAGGCCAGCAGGTCTCCTCCAACCTCTTGCCATTCCAGAATGGAAGTTTGACCACATTGAAATGGACTTCGTGACTGGGTTTCCAAAGTCAAAGCGTGGCAATGATGCTATATTTGTTGTCATCGACAAGCTCACCAAAGTGGCTCACTTTCTGCCTATCAAAGAGTCGATCACTGCAGCTCAATTGGCGGAACTCTATACCTCTCGCATTGTCTCTCTGCACGGTATTCCTCAAGTGATATCTTCAGACCGTGGCAGCATTTTTACCTCCAAGTTTTGGGATTCTTTTCAGAAAGCCATGGGCACCAACATCCGCTTCAGCACAGCTTTCCATCCTCAAACAAGCGGTCAAGTCGAGCGTGTCAACCAAATTCTTGAAGATATGCTCAGGGCTTGTGTGATCTCCTTCGGCATGAAGTGGGAGGATTGCCTTCCTTATGCTGAATTCTCTTACAACAACAGCTTTCAAGCAAGTTCGGGCAAGGCCCCTTTTGAAATTCTTTATGGCAGGAAGTGTCGTACCCCTCTCAACTGGTCTGAAACCGGTGAACGTCAGCTGCTGGGTAATGACTTAATCACAGAAGCAGAAGAAATGTGCAAAGTCATTCGCGATAACCTCAAAGCAGCTCAATCCCGCCAGAAGTGCTACTATGATAGTAAAAACCGTGATCTGGTTTTCGAGATCGGAGATCATGTTTACCTCCGCGTCTCTCCCATGAAAGGTACTCGTCGCTTCGGTATCAAAGGGAAGCTTGCCCCTAGATACGTGGGACCTTTCAAGATTGTCAGCAAGAGAGGCGACCTCGCCTATCAACTCGAGCTTCCTTCAAACTTTGCAAATGTTCATGATGTGTTCCATGTCTCTCAGCTTCGAAAGTGCTTCAAGACTCCTGACCGCACCGTCAACTTCGAGGACATTGAGCTCCAAGAAGATCTCTCTTATCGTGAGCACCCAGTTGCTATTCTTGAAGAGACTGAACGCAAGACTCGCAACAAGTCAATCAAATTTCTCAAAGTTAAGTGGTCTCACCATTCCGACCGTGAAGCCACCTGGGAACACGAGGATCACCTCCGTTCTGAGTACCCGGAGTTCTTTCAGTCCTAGATCTCGGGACGAGATCTTTTCGTAGTGGTGGAGTGTTGTAACGCCCCAGATATACTTTCCATATTTGTATCCAACTCTTGCCGTCTCCGGCGCTAAGTTATATTTATTTCTCGGGTTTGGGTTTTTGTCTCCGCGTGTTGTTTTTCTTTTTCGTGCATCTCTTATCATGTCATCACGTGCATGGCATTTGCATACATGTTCATCTCATGCATTCGAGCCTTTTCCCCGTTGTCCGTTTTGCATTCCGGCGCTTCGTTCTCCTCCGGTGGTCATTTCTACCTTTCTTTCGTGTGTGGGGTTTAAACATTTCCGGATTGGACCGAGACTTGCCAAGCGGCCTTGGTTTACTACCGGTAGACCGCCTGTCAAGTTTCGGGTCATTTGGACTTCGTTTGATACTCCAACGGTTAACCGAGGGACCGGAAAGGCCTCGTGTGTGTTGCAGCCCAACACCC
>NW_021255120.1:0-2393 GCF_002162155.2 Triticum dicoccoides
CAATACATTTTCTGAGTGGGTATATATAGAACCTTAGTAAGCATATATGAAGTTCTTATTATTGGTTAGAGAAGCCCTTTCATAAAAGGTTTTGGATCTTCTGAATCTCAGTATGTTAGTCATGGTATAGAAAGAAATGAATGCCACTAAATAAAAGACTAAAAACTAACTATTTCCTAAAATTACATCATTCTCAAGAATATCCTGTTTCAGAATTTATAGGTGGACGAACCCAATAAGAACTAAAAACTTTGATATCATATTCTGCTATGTTTCTTTAATTCTTTTCAACATGAGAATGCAAGAAACTCATTTCCTTATGAAACCTCAGACGTTAATGGATACCCCATGGAGTCAATCCAGAGATATGGCATGTATCACCATCAAGCTAGCACACACAGTTCATCTATAAAATCTACTCCTATAAACTAAATCAAGCTAGCATACACAGTTCATATCCAAATAGGATTACATCTCTTGGGGTCTAGTTACCCAAATCCAACCAGAGATCCTCACCAGAGAGGTGGGGGGCATAGAAGAGCAAAAGGAGCTTACTTGCAAGAAGATGCCAGACTCCAGGGTCGCGCAAGTGCTAGACATGCCATCACAAGCACCATTACGGCTCTTGATCCGGATCCCCTCCTTCGCCATATGATGCCACTTGAAAATAGACCACTTTACTGGGTGGGAAAAAGCATGGCTCATAGGCATTGTGGAGGCTCCATCCTTTACACAAAGGTGTAGAAAAGGAAACTCATCTCCAAACAAAATAACTTGAAATAATTCTTTCTTCGGAACTGCTTAATTTAAATGCATGCAACTCTTTATTTGTTTAGGATGTATGCAAGAATTTCTAGTAAGTTCTACATGGAAAGAACTGAACACAACTTGACAGCAAGACAATCTCACGTTTAAGTTGAAGTTGAAACTGTATGCTCAATATTTATGAAATTGTACGCTCAATATGCGGCCATCGAGGGACCGTCCTGTAAGCTGTTAGACATTTCATCAGTTAGCGATGCTATCAAGGAGAAATTGTATTGTATGGAATTCCGGCATGTTAGCAAGCTCATCGACCTTTTCGTTCTTCCGTTGGTCAAGTGCTACCCTCGTGAGCTGTTGGGAGAATGGATTTTGAAGCTCTTACTACCCTTGCTCACTGAATGTGGGTACGCACTTTCTGACGCGTGGCTCAATCTTCTAAATGAAGGCCAGGGTTATGACCGCCTTTATTTAGCTCACTCCTTCGGCTATCTTGGTGGGTCAGAGGAAAGAGTAAAGAAGTTACAAGGTTGCCTACTGCTTGACATGACTCGCAAAGTCTCCAAGTTGCTTGGGGTTCTAGCATCTGTGGAACCAAATGATGCGCTTATGTGTTTGGACTTGCTACCTGGCAGTACGGTGAAGACCGCTTCATTGTGTGATTCGAAGTGTGCAGCAACTAACTCTGTGGTTGGATATACTATACTTGATGATTGGTTTATGAGAATGTTAAACATGAACCTTTTTGGGTCATGGGTTGACGGTGAAGCAACGATGGACGTTCTTCCCTTCTGTCATGCTTTGGTCCAAGTTGCGGTCGCTACAAAACATGTGAAACTCAGACGGTTTATCGTAGATGCTATGCTTCCAGCTACAATTAAGCGCCTTTGTGACGATCTTCCATGTGCGGTTCAGCAGACAATCAGAAAGTTAAGTTGCCATCTGAACCCAAGCAAGAGCAAAAAGGCTACCGAAGATCTTTGGGTCCTATGTGAAGAGATTTATAAAGTTTTTATACAAAATCCGGATTTCACTGCTGAAGGCCCAGACCGTGAGAACACAGGAGACCGGTTTAAAAATTGGTTTTCAAGGCAAAATCAAGAACTTCTGGTGAAATCATCTTGTCCTATTCCAGAGGATTTTCTTGTCAATTTGTGGAATTGGGAGCTTGAAGACGAATTTCAAAGGTACCTCCCTATCTATGTTGACATATTGTATGAAGCTGATGCAATGGATTGTCCAGAGTATGAATATCCATGCCAGTCTACGCTTTTTGAGAAACTGAGGCCTGAATTTAGATTAGAACATGGCATTAGCAACAGTCTGGATGGTCATGTTAGGATTATATGCAATATGGTGCATCGAAAATTACCCGCAGCATGGTCTGAGATGCATTCCCGTCAAATGGACGAATGGCTTTGTAAACTCATTTCCTCGAAACATTACATTACAGACTCTAATAAACGTCATAGTGCCATGGCTCGGTTTATGGAAGACTTGCCGATTGATGCAAAGCTTTCTCCATTGGACGTGAAAGATGCGATTGCTACTTTTTATAATGTCATATTGTACTACTTGGAACCTAAGTTTCATCCTCTAATAAGGGAGGGTCAAAAGGACTTCCTTATAAA
>NW_021255121.1:0-584 GCF_002162155.2 Triticum dicoccoides
AAGAAGCACCGAGCTGCTATTGGATATACTCTGGATGATCTTAAGGGCGTTAGTCCCATGTTATGTCAACACAAAATTAAATTGGAGGACGATGCCAAACCAGTTAGAGATCCTCAAAGACGATTAAATCCCAAGATGAAGGAAGTGGTAAGAAAGGAGATACTAAAGCTCCTTGAGGCAGGTATTATTTACCCCGTTGCTGATAGTGAATGGGTAAGCCCTGTCCATTGTGTTCCTAAAAAGGGAGGTATTACCGTTGCTCCTAATGATAAAGATGAATTGATCCCGCAAAGAATTATTACAGGTTATAGGATGGTAATTGATTTCCGTAAGTTAAATAAATCTACTAAGAAAGATCATTACCCCTTACCTTTTATTGATCAAATGCTAGAAAGACTATCCAAACACACACACTTCTGCTTTCTAGATGGTTATTCTGGTTTCTCTCAGATACCAGTGTTGGCGAAGGATCAATCTAAAACTACTTTTACTTGCCCTTTTTGTACTTTTGCTTATAGGCGTATGCCTTTTGGTTTATGTAATGCACCTGCTACCTTTCAAAGATGCATGATGGCTATATTCTC
>NW_021255122.1:0-387 GCF_002162155.2 Triticum dicoccoides
TCTGGAGTAGGGATGATCTACCCCGCATCTGGCAGCCGGTGTGCGATATCCGGTGCCAGATATCCGGCTCTCCGTAGCTTTGTGATGTCCTCCTCCGTAACAGAGGAGACCATCCACTTACCTCCCGCTCCGGACATGCTTGGAGTGGTTTGAGGGGAAAATGCGAACTTGGGTGCTGGAGCTCGAGTGCGCAAGAATGAATGAGCAAGGAGGAAGAAGGCGTGAGTGAAAAGAAGAATCCTTGTCCCTTTATAAAGGCGGAAGAAACTATACGCCTCCCCACCTGCCTGGTAAAACTCGCTTATTCCCCAAGCGTCGTAATTGATGGCGCGGTTGGGTTACCCACACCTGTATTGATGAGAATCCCGTGATAAGGGGGCATGATCT
>NW_021255123.1:0-396 GCF_002162155.2 Triticum dicoccoides
GGAACGAGTAAAGAGACTTGCCGGTAACGAGATTGAACTAGGTATTGAGATAACGACGATCGAATCTCGGGCAAGTAACATACCGATGACAAAGGGAACAACGTATGTTGTTATGCGGTTTGACCGATAAAGATCTTTGTAGAATATGTGGGAGCCAATATGGGCATCCAGGTCCCGCTATTGGTTATTGACCAGAGACGTGTGTCGGCCATGTCTAAATAGTTCTCGAACCCGTAGGGTCTGCACGCTTAACGTTCGTTGACGATATAGTACTATGAGTTATGTATGTTGGCGACCGAATGTTGTTCGGAGTTTTTGGATGAGATCACGGATATGAGAGGAACTCCGAAATGCTCCGGAAGTAAAGATTGATATGTGGATAGTAGTGTTTAATCT
>NW_021255124.1:0-968 GCF_002162155.2 Triticum dicoccoides
TCACCGTATTTATCGAAGAGGGGCGGTAGGCCTTGCTCGGCACGGTCCGCCTCCTCCTTGTCCCATATAGGCTCCGCCACTCTGTAACCGCCGGGACCGAGTGTGTGTTCCCCTATGTTCAGCTCCCGCATTTGTTTCCCCCACTCACTTGATTGGGAGCTTGCGGTGCTCGAGCAATTGATCTTGAAGTCGTTGTAGTCATCTTCGGTGATCGAAGGATTTTTCTCCTTGATCTTCTCATAACTCTCACCTTTCTCGATCATTCTCTTCACATTGCTTTTCCAAGTAGACAGGGCCTTGCTCATCTTCGTGAGGGCAGCATTGTTCACTTTATTCCCTTTGAGGCTTGTGTTTTCGAATTCAGCGGGGAACTTGTATCGTTCGTGCAGCTTCGTGAAGAGGAGGTGGCGCAAATTCCCCCGGTCAGGATGCCTCAGCTTCTCGGTGTTGATCGAGACGGTGCTCCGGACAATGCACCCGAGCTGAAGCGAGTACCCCTTGACTATTCGTTCGGGCGTCGTTGGATTCCCGTTGGAGTCCACTTCAGTAACTTCCTCCTTGAGGGTGCGGAGCACGATCGGGCGCCGGTCCTTCCGTTGCCTCTTCGGCTGGCTGCTATCTGTGCGTGCGCCGCCATCATCAGTGGTGGCATCCTCGGCGGCACCATCAGTGGTGGCATCAGTGTGGTCATCCTCGGCGGCACCATCCGTGGTCTCAGGATCGGTGGGGAAGGCGGCGGCCTCATACAAGTGAGGTTGTTCCTCCATCTCCTGGGACAGCTCCCAGAATGCCTTGCCGCCCGAACCCCCGGCCTCATCGTTGTGGGCCATGTTTCTCTCTAAATAGAAACAAAGTTTGGTCAAAAAGTTGGTTATTGTCAAGGAACAAGATCATGGTCTCATCATTTAGGGTTTGTCGACACCGAGGCATCCTAAAATCTAAGCTTTTATCATTGAGGGTTTTTCGAC
>NW_021255125.1:0-1392 GCF_002162155.2 Triticum dicoccoides
TACTCCTACATGGCCTCTCACCGACACCTTTTACCAAATCGTGTTCACACACTTAGCTCACACATGGTAGGACATGTTCACACACCTCTGATTCATCCCCGATGAATCAGACCTGACTCAACTCTAAGCAGTAGCAGGCATGACAAACAAACATGAATGAGTAGGCACAACAGGGCTCAAACAACTCCTACTCATGCTAGTGGGTTTCATCTATTTACTGTGGCAATGACAGGTCATGCAAAGGATAAAGGGGTTCAGCTACCGCAGCAAGTAACAGATGAATCGTTGTTGTCCTAATGCAGTAAAAGAGAGCAGGAGCGAGAGAGTAGGATTGTATCGGAATGAACAAGGGGGTTTTGCTTGCCTGGCACTTCTGAAGATAATATTGAGTCTTCATCAGTGTCAACGATCACATCATCGGTATCACGTCTATCGAGAGGGGACAAATACCAGCAACATAGAAGGGAACACAATCGATGCAATGCACAATATGATGCATGATCATGACATGGCAAAATGAATGTGTTTGAGCTAATGCAACTAGCAACAGATTAAATGAAGTTGGTTTGAATACAAGATTCAAATTTAAACTCCATATGTGATTATTCAAATGTCATTTAATTGATTTGTGCTATACAGCAGCTATAAGTTGTTCTAACATGCATGAAAATGGTACAGATGGATTCCTTGAATTTTTCTGATAATTTTTCATATATAAATTATTTAATTTGGAGTTACGGTTAATTTTCTATGAATTTTAGAAGTTTATACAATTTTCTGGATTTTCTGATTTATTTTAAATCCAGAAAATCATTTAATGCGTCAGCATGACATCACCTTGACGTCATCAGGTCAACGGGGCAGATTCAGGTCAAACCTGACCAGTGGGGTCCACTGGTCAGTGACACAACTAATTAACCAAGTTAGTTAGCCTTAAGTTAATTCTAACTAAACTGTTTGTGGGGCCGGGGCCCACTGGTCAGCGACTAATCAGCTAACTAACCTAGGTTAATTAGTGTTAAACTAATACTAACTAAAATGTCAGGGGGGGTGGCCCACACGTCAGTGACACACGGGGAAGGTCAAACCTGGGTCAACTCGCCGGAGTTGACCCGCGACTCGTCGCCGGCGGAGCCAGAGACGGCGGAGGGGTGCGGGTTTCCTCCTCCGGCGACCAAATGGCCGGCGGAGAGCGTCTACGTGACGCGGGCGCTCGTCCGCGTCGAGTAGTGGCAGCGGCTGGGCCTAAGATGGCCGGAGTCGTCACCGGCGTCGAGCGTGGCGGTCGCCGGAGCTCGGGCGAGCTCGGGGTTGACGCTACGGTGGCCGGGGAGGCTCGTGCGGGGCACCTACGTGTTCCAGGCAGCGCGGGGAGGAAGCTGAGCACGACAG
>NW_021255126.1:0-985 GCF_002162155.2 Triticum dicoccoides
AGAAGGGAAGGGGCGCGGGGGCTCCGGGGCAAATAACTGCCTGGACCCTACCGCCAGGGCCCCTGGCGGTATGGTTAGACAGTCTACCGCCAGGGCCCCTGGCGGTAGGGTGCGACGGAGGGGGACGGCGCCGTCTCCGCGCGCTGACGTGGATAAGTTTCCTACCACCATGGGCCGTGGCGATAGGCTATCTAACCCTACCGCCAAAGGCCCTGGCGGTAGGCAAAAGGGTCAAATCTCGAAAAAATTCAAACAGGGGTCAGATCCTGAAATACTTTCCAAAAAGGGTCAAAACACGAAATTTTGCCTCTTCGCTACACCTCACCCCCGCAATGAGGCTAGAGAGTGCAAAGATGAGCTTTTTAGCGTACAAGCCTCACGGTAAGATCAAAACATGAAAATAATTGGACTGTGATTTTTCTCTCTTTTGAGTTGTGAATGAAATAACTGTTTTAATTGCAAGTGTGAATAGAAGTAGTGTGGGTAAATAATGAGAGATAAACCTCTTCGTATCAAGATGACACCTTATCTAGTGCATGCAACTAAGCTTCTTTGTGTTTAATTACCAACTATATATGCACACAAGGAAAACAATAAGTCCTACTTGACTTGTACAAAACGTCCATCAACCCGGATGGCTTAGAAATTATTATTCCGGGTTCTGTTTGGAACGCGGGATAACATAGGAACATGAAAATGTAGGACTTAGATGTCATGTCTTATGAAATCCTATAGGGATTTGAAACACGAGACTTATGCTATCTTCGCAACAGTCCAAGAACCATCTTTTGAAGAAAGAGGAGGAGAATCAAAGAGACATAGGTGAACATTTTACAGGAAACCATTTTTTGAAGAGAGAGGAGGAGAAATAAAGAGACATGTTGCATTGAACTTTTCGGAGGAGGTGAAAACATGGTGTTTGAGCAAAAGTTTAGAATCCTCCTTCAAGTGAAGGAAATGAAGTATTCCTATTGGAATTCTCCAA
>NW_021255127.1:0-685 GCF_002162155.2 Triticum dicoccoides
GGGGGGGCACGCACCGGAGACGCGTGCTGGGCGTTTGCAACCGCCTCAACACTTCCAGACTTGTGAGAGGCCGCCTACGCAAGATTTTACGGTATGCTACCCCCCGGAGGCCGCCGGCCACAGTCGTAGACGTGCGAAGAGCAATCCGCGTAGAGGGAAGTGTTCAGATACTTCTCCATCACAAAAAATTATGAAAAATTACCATCAGTCCTATAGCACATGTGCCCACGTTGTGTAAAAAACTCATGATTTTATCACGCTCCAAGTATTTAATAATATTCACGCTGCATCGTTACCGCAGAACGTCTACCACCGTTTCATTGCCGTCCGTGAGGGGGGCCACAACCCGGAGACGCGTGCCGCCTCTTCAGACATGCCACAACACCACCCCGCATGTATGAGGGCCCGGTACGATGCTCCGGTGGCATTGCTACCCCCCAGTGCCCCCGTTCCGCCTAACCCTGTAGCGTTTGACCACGGGATCTAGCCCTTTGACTTTGCACGGACGGGCTTTGACCAGTGGACCTCTCCACCCGGTTGTGTTAGGTCGGCCCATAGGAACACTTTGGAGCAACATCTGGGCCAGGCCCACAGCTACATCCACTCCGTGTAGACTCGACGCGTCCGTTTCCCCCCTCCGGGTGCCGGCGGCGGCGCCGTTCGTGAGGGGGGCCACGCACCGGAG
>NW_021255128.1:0-409 GCF_002162155.2 Triticum dicoccoides
GGAATGAAGGAGAATCTACCGCCACGACGGCGTGGATGATGGAGGGGGCTCCAAGATTTCTGCATAGTGCTCTTCAATTTTAGCATTTAAATTAGGAGTACTTTTCCAATATGAGCATTCAATAAGCAAAAACCAAATCGTAAAATAAAGTAGTATTCAAATTAGCATGCATTCAATTATAAGCAAAAGTACATCATCTCTTGTGTCCATACATCGTCGAATATTATCACTAATACTCCTCGAATAATATCATACATATAGCATCGCTAATACAGCTAGAACCATAGCGCCCGACGGGTATCGTCGCGGGCGGATGACACCCAAAGATAAGGAACCATCACAGGATCATAGCTCCAGTGAGATCCCTGAAGAACCTGCCAGGTATTGTCGAACCTGCCCTCCAACGCAA
>NW_021255129.1:0-390 GCF_002162155.2 Triticum dicoccoides
ACAATTCTAGTAGCTTCATTACAGAAGTAAATAACATGCCCATCTACATTTTCTTCCAAGAGATCCTTAACAATAGCAATACTAGGTTCTACTTTGATTTGTTCATCAGGTTTAGGTGTTCTAATATAACTTCTGTTAACCACAGTTGAAACTTTAGCATGTTCCTTTATCCTGACAGGGAAAGGTGGTTTCTCAATATAAGTAGTAGGAACAACTGGATCAACATTATAAAGGATTCACAAAAGGAGGCTACTATCTTAGAGTCAAGTCCATATTTAGTGCTAAACTTTTGAAAAGCATCGGTATTCATAAAAGATTTAACACAATCATACTTAAGCTTAATACCTGACTCTTTACCTTCATCAAGTTCCCAATCTTCAAAGTTGCATT
>NW_021255130.1:0-4574 GCF_002162155.2 Triticum dicoccoides
GAGCGGATCCATAGTGGTGTATTGATATGGTGAATATGTGGACTCGTGTGCGCCACCTCAAAAGAGTCGCTTGCAGTCGTAGTTTAGGATAGCCACCGAGTCAAAGCTGGCTTGCTGCAGTTAAACCCCACCATCCCTTTGTTGAAAATGATGCATATGTAGTTAGTTCTGATGTAAGTCTTGCTGGGTACATTTGTACTCACGTTTGCCTATTTTATGTTTTTGCAGAGAGACTTCAGTCTCACTAGTAGTTCCACGTGGACTTCGACGTTTAGCTTGTTACCTCAGCTACGATCTTGTGCCCTCGGCAGGATCTGATAGATAGTCAGGCTTCTCGGCCTTTTTCATTTATAGATGTCTGTACCCAGACATGATAGCTTCCGCTTGTGCTTTGACTTGTATGCTCTGATTGTTGGGTCGTGAGACCCATGTTTGTAATTTCTCGCTCCTCGGAGCCTAATGAATAAATACTTGAGTCGTAGAGTCATGTTGTGATGCCATGTTGTATTTGCACATATCGAGCATATTGTATGTATGTTATTGAAATGCTTGATATGTGTGGGATCTGACCATCTAGTTGTTTATCTTTAGTAGCCTCTCTTACGGGGAAATGTCTCCTAGTGTTTCCACCGAGCCATGGTAGCTTGCTACTGCTCCGGAACACTTAGGCTGGCCGGCATGTGTCCTTCTTCGTTCCTGTGTCTGTCCCTTCGGGGAAATGTCACGCGATGAATACCGGAGTCCTGTTAGCCCGCTGTAGCCCGGTTCACCGGAGTCCTGCTAGCCCAGTGCTACAGCCTGGATTCACTCGCTGATGACCGACACGTTCGATGCTGGGTCATGGATGCCTGTCCCTGTACGTCTGTGCCGCTTTGGGTTTACGACTAGCCATGTCAGCCCGGGCTCCTTATCATATGGATGCTAGCGACACTGTCATATACGTGTGCCAAAAGGCGCAAACGGTCCCGGGAAAAGGTAAGGCGACACCCGTGGGAATACCGTGCGTGAGGCCGCAAAGTGATATGAGGTGTTACATGCTAGATCGATGTGGCATCGAGTCGGGGTCCTGACAGCGTTGGTATCAGAGCTTGACTGCCTATAGGATTACCAAGCCAAACTGGTCGAAGTTGAGTCTAGAAATTCTTTAGTTATATGTAGGGGAATTGATTGTGGGATGGAACGTAAGGCTCTTTTTACTCCTTATACCTCATGGCCTTCTGATCTGAGTCATCTTATCTTTCCTATGGGGATTAAGAACTAGGCTATCTCTTCTTTCTATTAGGATCACGTGTACTAATCCGTAGACTTATAGATTGTTGGATTTAAGCTTGAGTTCAGTTTCTTCTACTTCCGTACGTTAACTATTGATCTCGAAACCTTGATATTGTGCTTCTGAGTGGTTATGCCACCATTTTTGTGAATGTCTCAAATCTTTCTGAGCATTTACAGCCGTTATGCTGTCCGAGTCATTCCAGGTTTCTAAATAGTCTGATGCATTTGCAAAATCCTTTCCCTCTGGTTTCGATGTTCCTTTATGCCAGCTCAATCACACCAATTGTTGAGTTGAGGTATTCTATTGCCTTGACATTATGTTGGAGTTACTATTATGACCCTAGGTGTTTAGGGGATCACCTAGTAATTAGCCATGATTTGTGTTCCCAGTGTGATGATTCTGGCCATCATTCTCGAAAGCGTCCAGTGATGCTACTTAGTAGTAGGTATTCTACTCCTGGGTTTTGAACCCGAGATTCACTCTACCTACTTCATGTTGATAGTAATTGCTAGTGCCTTTAGGATATTAGTAACCTTTGCGATAGTCCTTGAAGTCCGTGGTATCTTCTTCTTCCAAATACCATGAACTACTTATGGCAGAAGTTCCTCGTTGAACTAAAATATCACAACAGGATTATTTTTGATGGGTTCTCCATTATATATATTGTGGCTCTGCCAGTTTTACCTTCCGCATGGATTGCCCGGAAGAAATATGTTGAATTCGTTCGACATGCTAAACCATGCATCCACAACTCAGAAAATCGTATGTTCCTTTGAGTTGTCCCTCTTTAGTTGCATTCTGACCCTCGTCTATCAATTGATAGTCAAGAGTATGCATGCATTCGTTCATCGATGCCTATAACTCTTGTGGTCCGTCAAGCCATTCTATCACAGAATGACTAGGAGAAACAAACTCCAGTACCTCTTCCATATCCAGGATTGGGTCAAAGAAGTTGTGCTCCGCAGATCAAATGCCAATCCAGCTTTTGGTTCTGTTCTACCTTGGAGTATTACCATCTTTATATCGGGATTGTTATAGGAATTGCACACCATCCTATGAACTCTTGTTACAGTGATACTTCTTGCCATCATTAGTCATTCCTCGGTTTCCGTGTTATTGTAACCGGAATGCCGACAAATGAATCATGGCGTGTGAAATCAATACTGCTAGCAACTCTATTGCTTGGTAGTTAAATGGACGATAATTTCATTCTCAGCGTGTTGGTTTTGAATCATCGTTCTAAGGTTGATCATGCTACCTAGTCCTTGTTCTCGGTGCACTCCTCGATCGATGAGTTAGGATTATTTCAAATCTTCGCTCTACTGATCATTTCGTCTTGCCCCAAAAGGCAAGATTGCTCTCGAGCCTAGTAACATATCGGTGGTTCGTGATTTTCTGAATATCTTCTCAGAAGTATTACCAGGTTGTCACCTGACCGCTATGTTGAGTTCGTGATCAAGTTGGTTTATTCCTGTAAACCACCCTTTTCTCCAAGAATCGGTGTTAGATATCCCTGAGCTAGTTGGCTAAGCTGAACAACAACTTGGAAAGTTGGAAGATGGAAGCTTGCCCGACTTAGTTCGTTCCAAAGGGATATTCTTGTGTAGTGTGTGTTGAAGAAAGATGATATCTTCATCAATTGGTCCTTGTGATCAATTGTTCGATCTATTATCTTACCCAAACCTTTGATTTGAGTATGGGCTATCGTCAAATCAAATCCGAACCAACGATGTTCGTAGTGTTGTCTTACTCGTGGATTTTCCTCGAGCATACACCATTATATCGTTTGGGTCTGACTAGTGCTATCACTCGTTCACATAATTATGGAACTCCTTCTTCATGGAAACCAGGATGAGTTGTTGTTGAGCCCATCAGCAATATATTTAACCTCTCCATGATTATGTTGAACATCCAGCTAGTACTGGAAACTTTTCTAAGCATTATCTTCATGACCCGCTCATGGAGCATATGTCCGGATGAAAGATGTGACTTTCTCTAATTCACGTGCACTTGGTGTAAGTTGCCGCCGTGTATCCGAGAAAGATTGTTTTTGCTTCCTTGGAATCATCCCAAGTCAATTATGCATGTGTGAAGTATACATTGGATTGTGAGATTAGCTACCTCCATTCTATATGTGTCCCGAGCACACCAAGCCACTGACTGATTTGTTCAAGGAGAAGAAGTTCCTTCTTAAGAGTATACCTTATGCAAGGACTTCGATATCCTCGATGATGGTTCCCCTCCTGAACTCGGTAGTGTTTTATTATAAGACTACTTTGTGGTCATGCTTGTCTTGGACAACATGTTCACATGTTTGTAGCAGAACCAGCTCATGTTTTGGAGCTTGCTATCGTAGTTCATCTCCCGAGAATCCCGCAACGTCATCTCGTCGATTTGTGTTGCAAACTTTCATTTTTCTTCCTAGACTCGATGAGTCTGGAATATTCTGACACCAACCAGATCTGAATCTCAGGTAGATATGATGGTTTGGAACATTTCCCAAGAACTATAATATCGGTCTCTCGATAACCGGTAAAGTGGATGTCGTGGCCAACACACCCAGCCGGAAGACCTATTATTGTAGTATCTTGTTTGAGGAAGTTGGCCACCTCCCCATAAGGATTTCGTAGAAATTACCTCCGTAACTGTTCCTTATGGATTCTATTGCTCCCGAAGTCCGACCTTTTACTTGAGGTCTAGTTACCAAACCATTTCAATGATTGGATTACACTAGCACATCAAGGAGAACATTAGAAGCGGAGTGCTAAATGTCTCTCGGTCGATCATCCAGATTTTATCTCCTTGGCCTCGCTAAGGTGAAATCTGAGAAAGTGTTATCTTCCCTTGCATCTGCATCCTCCATCACCATTCATCATGGTAGTAGGTTGTGTTACCGGACCCTTGACACGGATGTTGGTAAAACCTTGATGAATATGGAAATGCTCAAGTTCTTGAGAGCACGCACAAGCGCTACGTGTTATCATCGGCACTAACTGGGATTGCCCCAGATTTCCTCGGTTATGCTATAACCACTCCAACAGTGAATTCACTCTTTATTGTTGGGTTCTTCCCCCAGTTACCAGAATCATTCCCAGCATTTGCATTTTGTTCCTAGCTTGCACCGCCAATGTGCCATTCTACCATGGGTCTCTTCCATTTCCGGTGATAAGCAAATTCATCCATTGCGTTGCCTTCAACAAGGTAATCCACATCATCCAAGTCCAAGTATGCCATTCTACCGACCCCGCCAATCGATTGCTGTGATTCGCCTTCGGATGATATAGAGAGTCTCAATGATCTC
>NW_021255131.1:0-744 GCF_002162155.2 Triticum dicoccoides
GGAGAGGTATCTCTGGGCCCACTCGGTAGGACATCATCAGAATGTGCACAATGTGACCAAGGGGTTGATCACGGGATGATGTGTTACGGAACGAGTAAAGAGACTTGCCGGTAATGAGATTGAACAAGGTATCGGTATACCGACAATCGAATCTCGGGCAAGTATAATACCGCTAGACAAAGGGAATTGTATACGGGATCGATTGAGTCCTTGACATCGTGGTTCATCCGATGAGATCATCGTGGAACATGTGGGAGCCAACATGGGTATCCAGATCCCGCTGTTGGTTATTGACCGGAGAACGTCTCGGTCATATCTGCATGGTTCCCGAACCCGTAGGGTCTACACACTTAAGGTTCGATGATGCTAGGGTTATAAAGGAAGTTTGTATGTGGTTACCGAATGTTTTTCGGAGTCCCGGATGAGATCCCGGACGTCACGAGGAGTTCCGGAATGGTCCGGAGGTAAAGATTTATATATGTGAAGTCTTATTTTGATCACCGGAAAAGTTTCGCACTTTATCGGTATTGTACCGGGAGTGCCGAAAGGGGTCCGCGGGTCCACCGGGGGGGTCCGCCTGCCCCGGGGGGCCACATGGGATGTAGGGGGTGTGCCTTGGCCTATATGGGCCAAGGGCACCAGCCCCAAGAGGCCCATGCGCCAAGATATAAGAAAAAGGGGAGATTCCTCAAGGGGGAAGGCACCTCCGAGGTGCCTTGGGGAGGATGGACTCCTCCCCCCCCC
>NW_021255132.1:0-887 GCF_002162155.2 Triticum dicoccoides
TTGAACCCGCTGTGCGCGTCGCCGTCGGCGTAGCCGGGCGACGATGAACCCCATGGAGACCCGGCGCCTTGCTGTCCCCAAGGCGGGTACTGGGCGTGGCTGGCGACCGGAGGATTCATCCCCGCCTCAACCGACGAGGAAGACGCCGCCGCGCGCGCCGCGTTGTCGCGGGCCTTCTTGGCTATCGCCCTGTTCCGCCTGTCGGCGGTGACTGCTTCTCGCCGCTGAACTTCCACCCTCCACTCGGCGTTCGACAGGCCCGGTGGCTTCGATGGCGGCGCCCTCGGCTTCCTCTGCTTCGGTTGGGTCACGGCGGCAGTCGCGGTCGCCGCCGCGCACGGCATGGAGTACTTCTTCGGCGGCATGGCGGCGGAAGGCGAGCGGGGGTTGGCGGGAGAAAGGGGGAGAATGGCGGGAGGAAGGCGAGCGAGCGGGAGAGAAGTGAGAAAAGCGTCAACAAAACGGCGGGAAAAGGCCCTCGGGTCGCCTCCAGTGCGGGCCCATGCGCCTTTTTTGCTTGCGCCGGCTCCCCAAGCGCCCCCCAGGGCGTCGGGTTCGGCCTGGGTCCGCCGGTACCAGTTTTGGCCCGAGCCGGCGAAAAACAGGCTTCTGGGGGCGCGACTGGGGCCTTTTTTCGGCGCCGGCGCGGCGAAATCGCCTGGGAAGGGCCTCTTGGGGGCGCGGCTGGAGATGCCCATAGCAACGATCACCCGAAACTCCATGTCACTCAACTTTCCATGACGATGACGAGTGTGCGTCTGCGCAAGGTGACTTGACAATGCAGACCATGGTCATGTTGAGGCAGCACAGTAGTGGGAGATGCATGTAGATTGCGCTGGAGATCAAGTGCAGGTTGTAATTACGCTTTTCCGTTGGCAGTTCCTGGC
>NW_021255133.1:0-438 GCF_002162155.2 Triticum dicoccoides
ATGATGTCGTACCACTTGTCATCTAGGAACCTACATGACCATCATTACCATCATCTGATCAGCGCTCTGTCTAGCATGTTGTAAATAACAGTTGTAACCTGCGAAAGGCAGGCAGTCAGTTAGTTGTTAGTCAGTCCAACCTAGCTCTCACCAGGCTAGCAAAATCTTCTTCCTACCCTTATTCATCAGGGTGGAAACTATTTCCAATCATCCAGGATCTTCTTATCGTGCGTCGTGATTTTCACTTGTACAGTCTTTGTTGGTATGGAATTAGAAAATTTTGTATTTATTTCCAAAAAACTCAAAATGGAAGGAAAATAAATATATTGATAACGAATAATGTTAGAGATTGGAAAACAATACTTGAGCAATAAATAATGAAAAATATATAGGAGGTAATATTCGCCTCGCCCACAAGAAAATGTTTCCTTTCACGCT
>NW_021255134.1:0-3749 GCF_002162155.2 Triticum dicoccoides
TTTAGTTGAAAACACGCCTAACTTGCACACACCAGCTTAACTCATCGGTGTCTGGAATCACCCACGACACTTGTTAAGCAGAACTCTAAGTGGGAAGGCTACAACCTCGCGTAGCATGGGATCAAATTTATATCGCGCGCTCTAAGGGGTGGCCTCCCCTCTCGGTCCCAACCGGAAACACCCATGCCCCCTGACCAGGTGGCATGCCTACCGGCTACAACCGATATCTTCCACCATGGCCTCTCTGTACGGTGTGTGCTTGAAAGGGGTTGACGACTTACTGAACCGTACCCTACCTGCGGCAGGGACAAGTGGTAGTACAAAACAAGTATGGGGGTTACTGGAACAAGACTCGATCTATGGTCGACTCAGGAGGTTTATAAATTCCCTGCATGACATGTATAACAAATATATTTCAACCAACAAAATCACCACTCAATATACCTTACCCTGACATACCGGACATAACCGTCCCGACGAAGACCGGCGCTAAGCTCACGCCTACCCAAGGCAGAGGCTTTCCCGGATTTCTTTTCGGCATGCATGCAAGGCACATGAGGATGATTACCATCACAAGTATATTCATTTCCAACATCAAGGAAATCACTAATATGCATTCATGCAAATGATCACATCGCCACATAAAATAACGAGTTCTCCGAATGAGATGGTGTTATAACGAGTCAACTATCACACCAAAAATATTATGCCGGGGTTCAGAATGCTTGCCTTCAAGGTGTGGAGAGGTGGGGGTGCTCTCCAAAACTTTTTGAAAGTTTTCTTCCTCTCTCCAAAATCCTATTTTCAATAAATTTGAATTAACACACAATTTCAAAATAGCACAAAAAAATTGTTCAAAATTTTTTCAAATAAATATGATAAAAAAACTAGACAAAAATTTAAAGAGGACAGAAAAAAAACAATCAAAAATCACTTTCTGTTTAGAAGTTATAAGAGTTTTAATCCAGGGACTTTTCTGTAATGAAACAGAAACTTTCCAGGGTTCTCTTTATAAAATCAGAAAACGCTTCAGTCCCGAATACGCCAGTTCAGTGGAGAAAGCGTATTTTGCCCGAATGCGTTTCCAGAAAACGATTCAAAAAGAATAAAAGGCTGACGGGGCGGACCCACCCGTCGGGTTTGAAAACAGAAACAGAGCTTTGGCGCTAGAGGGCCGCGGCGATCGCCGGCGGCGATCTACGGCGAGGCAGGGGGGTCGGAGGTTACCAATGTGCTCATGGCATCACTCCGCGTCCGTTGGTGATGGTGGTGGTGGTCGGCGAGCACCACGTCGGCGGTGGCTCCTGCTCCGGCGGACGGTGGTTCGGGCGTGGATGGAGCTCGCCGGAGAGTGCTGCGAAGGGCAAATTGAGGAGGGGGTTAGGCCTCTGGTAGCTAGAGGAGGTGATTGGCGGAGTCTGGGCGCCAGGGACGGCCTCACCGAAGAGAACGTTGCCGGAGCCCGAGGCGGACGGAGGTGGCCGGAGTCGATGAAGAAAGGCTCCTCGAGGCTCCTCCAGTGGCTAGGCAGGGTCTGGCGAGGTGGTGGAGTTGTGCGGGGGCAAGAGCAAGCTCGGGGGGGCTATATATAGACGGCCCGAGGCGGTTGCCGTGAACGGATAAGTCCGGCGGGCGATTACGGCGGCGCTGTGGGTGGACGGTCGGTTTAGGGGCTTGAGCATCATCTAGGTGAAGCAGCGGTGCCATCCCAGTGTCCAACTCGGCACGGGAGGGAGGATTACGGCCTGCCCTCGACGGAATGGCCGCACGGCACGCCGGCGGTAGAGAACGCGCTCTGCGCGTGCCAGGCCACGGCGACGGTGCTGCATGCGTGCGCTGGCAAGGAGGTGGCCACGCGGAGCTCTCAGAAGGTTTGGGCGGTGTTGAACGGCGTCATGCCGCAGTGTTGCCCCCTGTCGGCCGCTACGGTGGCTTTGCCGCCGCGGGACACGCCGGCGCAGGCGGGCCAGGGCGCCACCGACGCCAGGAAGGCGCCAAGCGCGCGTGCGGGGTGCTGACCAAGGGGATGGGGCCGTGTGCATCGCGCCAGGGTGCACTGTGGTCGCGTGACCGAAGTCTGACGAAACTAAAACTCTGAACTTTACTGAATTTCTGAAAGTGCAAAGAAACAGTGCAGTTCAGGTGTTCGACAGAATGCTTTTGGCATGAAGGGATTTTTCCTTGAGCTGAAACTTGGTGGAGTGGCCTCTCATTGCACCAGGAGGCTGCCTGAATTTTGGTAGAATTTTTGGAGAAGAGAAAATATGAATTTCACCAAATTTGACGAATCTGGTCCAAACCTGCAGAGGCTAAAACTTGAAAATTTTAGAAAGAAGAAGAGTGGATCTTGATGGTCCTAGGTTTTGGGTGCTAAGGACTATCCAGAGGAGTTGGTTTGAGATCAAAACTCAAAGGAAATTAGGTACTTGCTTTGCAAATCACCTAGGCTTGACCAGAATGGAAAAGAGGTTGATTCACTCAAAATTTTCAAAGAACGGCACTAGGTTTTTGCATAACGTTGAATCATATGCTACTACTAACATCCCATAATTTTGGTGGAGGCCAGAGAGAAATATTTAAATGGGTTGTAGTGCAAAATTGCACTCTGGACCAGAGAAGAAAAATGGATGCAGAGCTCAAAATATTACATGAATAAAAGATATTTTTATATAAAAGTGATTTAAAAACATCACATGACATCTCCAAATTTTGGTTGGAATTTTAGGTGAATTTATCAAATGGTTGTAGTTCAATTATGGCCATATAACCTTGGAAAATCATTTTTCAAGAAAATAAAGATCAAGCAATTTAATTAGGTAATTAGTTATACTGATAAAAGAAAAGTTTTTCTTGAGAGGTTAAACAAGTCCAATAACATATTTGAAGGGTTTTCACTTTAGGGAACAACTCCATGATAATAAGAAAGAAAATGTTTCAAAAAAAATCAAAAGGGAGTCCAAAAAAAAATCAAAGTTTTAATTCCTGGCAAAAAAAAATTAATTTAACAAAACAAGGCCAAAATTTTGGGGTGTCACAAATCCTATTCCAACTAGGATTGGGGGAGAAGTCCTACTCCCAGAGGGAGTAGGACTCCTCCTGGCGCGCCCTATGATGGCCGGCCGGCCTCCCCCTCTTGGACCTATATATACAGAGGCAGGGGCACCCCAGAGAGACACCATAGTCGTGTGTGGCGCCCCCTGCCACCATAGTCCTCGATAATATTGTAGCGGTGCTTAGGCGAAGCCTTGCGACGATAGTGCATCAAGATCGTCACCATGCCGTCGTGCTGACGGAACTCTTCCCCGACACTTTGCTGGATCGGAGTCCGGGGATCGTCATCGAGCTGAACGTGTGCTAGAACTCGGAGGTGCCATAGTTTCGGTGCTTGATCGGTCGGGCCGTGGAGACGTACGACTACATCAACCAAACGCTTCCGTTGTCGATCTACAAGGTACATAGATCATACTCTCCCCTCTCGTTGCTGTGCATCACCATGATCTTGCGTGAGCGTAGGAAATTTTTGAAATTACTACGAAACCCAACACTTCTCCCCCTTCTCCACCTCGCCAGAGCCCGCCCCCACCTTCTACGCCTCGCCAGAGCTCGCCTCCACCTTCTGCGCCTCGCCGGAGATCGCCAGAGCGAGCGCATCTGGCTGGACCGCGCCGCTGCAGCCCGCCCCCGCTTTCTCCAGATCTCCAGCGGAGGGAGCACCGCGCTGGACGACGGCACGCCCCCTCACAAAGGTC
>NW_021255135.1:0-2056 GCF_002162155.2 Triticum dicoccoides
GCAAGTGGGAGACTGTTGGAAATATGCCCTAGAGGCAATAATAAAAGGATTATTATTATATTTCCTTATTCATGATAATTGACTTTTATTCATGCTATAATTGTATTATCCAGAAATCGTAATACACGTGTGAATACATAGACCACAATATGTCCCTAGTGAGCCTCTAGTTGACTAGCTCGTTGATCAACAGATAGTCATGGTTTCCTAACTATGGACATTGGATGTCATTGATAACAGGATCACATCATTAGGAGAATGATGTGATGGACAAGACCCAATCCTATGCATAGCACAAGATCGTGTAGTTCGTTTTGCTAGAGCTTTTCCAATGTCAAGTATCTTTTCCTTAGACCATGAGATCGTGTAACTCCCGGATACCGTAGGAGTGCTTTGGGTGTACCAAACATCACAACGTAACTGGGTGACTATAAAGGTGCACTACAGGTATATCCTAAAGTGTCTGTTGGGTTTACACGGATCAAGAGTGGGATTTGTCACTCCATATGACGGAGAGGTATCTCTGGGCCCACTCGGTAATGCATCATCATAATGAGGTCAAAGTGACCAAGTGTCTAGTCACGGGATCATGCATCACGGTACGAGTAAAGTGACTTGCCGGTAACGAGATTGAACAAGGTATTGGGATACCGACGATCGAATCTCGGGCAAGTAACGTACCGATTGACAAAGGGAATTGTATACGGGGTTGCTTGAATCCTCGACATCGTGGTTCATTAGATGAGATCATCGAGGAGCATGTGGGAGCCAACATGGGTATCCAGTTCCCGCTGTTGGTTATTGACCGGAGAGCAGTCTCGGTCATGTCTGCGTGTCTCCCGAACCCGTAGGGTCTACACACTTAAGGTTCGGTGACGCTAGGGTTGTAAAGATATTAATATGCAGCAAACTGAAAGTTGTTCGGAGTCCCCGATGAGATCCCGGGCATCACGAGGAGTTCCCGAATGGTCTGGAGGTAAAGAATTATATATGGGAAGTCGAGTTTCGGCCATCGGGAAAGTTTCGGGGTTCACCGGTATTATACCGGGACCACCAGAAGGGTCCCGGGGGTCCACCGGGTGGGGCCACCTATTCCGGAGGGCCCCATGGGCTGAAGTGGGAGGGGAACCAGCCCCTAGTGGGCTGGTGCGCCCCCCCTGGGCCCCCCTCTGCGCCTAGGGTTGGGAACCCTAGGGGAGAGGGCGCCTCCACTTGCCTTGGGGGGCAAGTTTCCCCCCTTAGCCGCCGCCCCCTAGGAGATCCTATCTTCTAGGGTCGGCGCCCCCCCTGGGGTCCCTATATAAAGAGTGGGGGGGAGGGGTGGGAGGGCAGCCGCACCCTGACACCTGCCGCCTCCCTCCCCCCCTTGCTACACCTCTCCCTCCCGTAGTCGCTTGGCGAAGCCCTGCAGGATCCCTGCTGCATCCACCACCACGCAGTCGTGCTGCTGGATCTTCATGAACCTCTCCTTCCCCCTTGCTGGATCAAGAAGGAGGAGACGTCACGCTGACCGTACGTGTGTTGAATGCGGAGGTGCCGTCCGTTCGGCACTAGGATCTCCGGTGATTTGGATCACGACAAGTACGACTCCCTCAACCCCGTTCTCTTAAACGCTTCCGCTCGCGATCTACAAGGGTATGTAGATGCACTCCTCTCTCTCCTTGCTAGATGAACTCATAGATTGATCTTGGTGAACGTAGGAATTTTTTTATTTTATGCAACGTTCTCCAACGAGTATTTAACCAAAAACTACCACAATTCGCGGAAACGTGACAGAAAACTACCACTTTACGATTTTGTCCCGAAAACTACCACTTTTTTATTAATCCGTGACAAAAAACTACCAAGTGTGAAAACTGCTCGCTTTGCTTGGGTTAAACGCAAACCTGACTGCCCGACCCCACACACAAACGGGCTAAAAATGCAATCGGATCCCTAGTTTTTCTTCAAAAAAGCAATCGGGTCCTCCGCCTCCTTCTCCTCCTCATCGTCGGCCTCCTCCTTCCCCAGCCGCTTGCCGCCGGCGGACGGGAACGGCTGCTGCTGCGCGAGTCCA
>NW_021255136.1:0-477 GCF_002162155.2 Triticum dicoccoides
TATAATTCGTTTTCCCCATGCACCGATACACTTACCACGCTAGTTATGTCTCTCCCTTTCTCGGACACACGATGGTTGATCTTCCTATGTAGTTACGTATGCTTGCCACAACCATATCGTCTCCCCTCATCATCCTTGCATACCTCCCGACCCGTCTCTCACATGCACATGCATAGACAGACAGACATCCCCCGCCCTCTCTTATTGATATTGCACTCATACCCTCCGTTTGTCTAGCAGGCCTCTCCCACCATTTGTGAGACACCACTCCACCACCAACCCTCCGACGCTCTACCTTTGTCTTTCTCCCAACCTTATTCCTCTGCTACACATATCCATGGATGTCAATCGATCTCCCTCAATACATAGCTAGGTCTCTCTCCTTCCCCACACATATACTAGTCGATCGGTCTCTGCTCCCTCCCCCCCCCCCCACACACACGCGCATAGTTGAACATTGTAGGTAGGTATCCATGC
>NW_021255137.1:0-1031 GCF_002162155.2 Triticum dicoccoides
AACACAGGTTTTCCCATCGTCTGCTCTACAATTTAGAACAGAAAGAAACAAAATTAAGGAAACCTCTCGAGTACACCAGAGTGAAGTCTTACACGGTTTCTTCCTAGCGTCTTTTTTTTTGTGAAAAGGACTGTCGCATTAAAAGAAACACCGGACAGTACAAAGCACTTCAACAAAAATGAAAATTACGCCGGAATCCTTGAGATGCCTTTCGTCTTCAACCTCCAGACCATGTCAATGGCGCGCCGCCACTGCCGCTTCTCCCTGAGCCGGCCTAACGTAGTTGGGTGTGGATGGGAAGTCGCCGAATGGGTAAGGAAGACCACACCCGTCCAGGAGATGAAGAAGGAGAAAGAACTACTGATGAAGCTCCTTGACGATCCAGAGATACCCACATCCATAAGAATTCCTCAAGAACCACACCACTCCCACAAGCTACTGGATGTCGCCGCCGAGATGGGGATGAAGCCGGGGAGACTTTATTGGATAAGGCGCCACCGCCACCACCTGAGTGTCGTCCCACCAAACCTTAACCCTAAAACCAGAAAAACGGAGCCCTCCCGTGATGGCGGCCGAGATCCACCCTGCCTCCATGGCCAGATGGCCACAGAAGCGAGGCCGACCGGCGGCGCCGCTGACAGGAGGCGAGGGAACCCTAATCACCTATGGGTGTTTCTCTCAGCCAATATGTTCTGTTGGAGTTATTAGAGGTGACGGATTTGGGGGTACTCCTAGCGTCGTTTCTACTCATTTGTATTCATTACTCCCGAGTGCGGTGTTTCTGAGCTCATCTGCACGCCCCTTGACGAAAAAAATCAAAACAAATACTAAACAAATTCGAAAATTGAAATTTGGAGAGGACCTAACGCATACACTTTTCTATCACACACAAAAATTGGATTTTTTTAAATTTTTTTACTATTTGTTTTGACTTTTTTTCTGACCGGATGCAGATGAGCCTAGGCACCGAATTGGGTTTTCGATTACTCCCTCCTTGTCACAAATAAGTGACGATTTAGGGGTTTGTAGGC
>NW_021255138.1:0-432 GCF_002162155.2 Triticum dicoccoides
CAGCAATTCCAGTATGGTACCCAGCTTTGTGTTGCCATCTTCGCAATTGGGGTACAACCCTTTTTTGTGATCCTCTAACATGTGATCGAACTTCAGCTTCTCCTTTTGACTTTCGCATTGTGTCCTTGCATCGACAATGACCCGGCGGAGATCATCATCATTGGGCACATCGTCTGGTTTCTCTTGATCTTCAGCAGCTTCCCCCGTTGCAGCATCATCGGGCACATCGTCTGGTTCCTCTTGATCTTCAGCAGCTCCCCCCGTTGCAGCATCATTATATTCAGGGGGCACATAGTTGTCATCGTCCTCTTCTACTTCGTCGTCTTCCATCATAACCCCTATTTCTCCATGCCTCGTCCAAACATTATAGTGTGGCATGAAACCCTTGTAAAGCAGGTGGGTGTGAAGGATTTTCCGGTCAGAGTAAGACTA
>NW_021255139.1:0-440 GCF_002162155.2 Triticum dicoccoides
CTCTTCAGCTTGTTGAATAATGTCTGGACCAATGAGCGTCCGTTCCCCAGTTTCTGACCAATTCAGAGGGGTTCGGCACTTACGTCCATAAAGCACTTCAAAGGGTCCCATTTTCAAGCTGGCTTGATAGCTGTTGTTATAAGAGAACTCCGCATAAGGGAGAGATTCTTCCCACTTCTTACTGAAAGAAATAACACAAGCTCGAAGCATGTCTTCAAGAATTTGATTAACTCGCTCGACTTGGCCTTGGGATTGGGGATGATAAGCAGTGCTCCAGGTAATATGAGTTCCCCTTGCCTCTTGGAAACTATCCCAGAACTTAGAAGTGAATATACTGCCACGGTCTGAACTGATCTCCTTCCGAATGCCGTGGAGTGACACAATTCGTGAGATATACAAGTTTGCTAATTGACTAGCAGTGATGGTCTCCTTGACTAGCA
>NW_021255140.1:0-421 GCF_002162155.2 Triticum dicoccoides
GTACAGATCGAGCGGGGGGCGAGAGAGAGTGGGGGGCTCGATCCCGATCCAGGAGTGGATCGGGGGGGAAGGGAGAGTGGGGGCGCGAGTAGGGGGAGTGGGGGGGTGTCGGTGCCTAGGGTTTCGGCACCAGGGGGTTAAGGGAGTGGGGTGGGCCGGCCGGTTGGCCTTTGCCGAGTTGGGCTGGTGGCCTGCTGGGCCGAAGCCCAGTGATGGGGGGTTTGCTTTTTTTTTCTTTTTTTTTCTTTTTTACTTATTTTCTTTAATGTTTTCATTTAGAGTTTCTTTTATTTTAGTTTTATAAAATACCCAGTCAGCACCTAAATTAGTATTACTAATTAGTCCACTGCCACAATTATTTTGGCACACTACTAATTTAGTTTTATTATTATAACTTTATAAAAGGCATCTAATTAATTGT
>NW_021255141.1:0-1091 GCF_002162155.2 Triticum dicoccoides
ATAATACTTTCAAATGAGCACATACCTTGACATGATCTTGAAGGTGTTCAAGATGGACCAGTCAAACAAGGAGTTCTTGCCTGAGTTGTAAGGTACGAAGTTAAGACTTAAAGCTCGACCACGGCAGAATAGAGAGAAAGGACGAAGGTCGTCCCCTATGCTTAAGACGTAGGCTCTTCAGTATGCTATGCTGTGTACCGCACCTGAAGTGTGCCTTGCCATGAGTCAGTCAAGGGGTACAAGAGTGATCCAAGAATGGCTCACAGGACAGCGGTCAAAGTTATCCTTAGTAACTAGTGGACTAAGGAATTTTCTCGATTATGGAGGTGGTAAAAGAGTTCGTCGTAAAGGTTACGACGATGCAAGCTTGACACCTATCCGGATAGCTCTGAGTAGAGAGACCGGATACATATAATGGAGCAATAATTTAGAATAGCTCCAAGTAGAACAATTGTTTGGAATAGCTCCAAATAGAGCGTGGTAGCTGCATCTAGGAGATGACATAGAGATTTGTAAAACACACACGGATCTGAAAGGTTCGGACCCGTTGACTAAAACCTCTCTCACAAGCAACATGATCAAACCTAAAACTCATTGAGTATTAATCACATAGTGATGTGAACTAGACTACTGATTCTAGTAAACTCTTGGGTGTTAGTCACATGGCGATGTGACCTGTGAGTGTTAATCACATGGCGATGTGAACTAGATTATTGATTCTAGTGCAAGTGGGAGACTGTTGGAAATATGCCCTAGAGGCAATAATAAAAGTATTATTATTATATTTCCTTGTTCATGATAATTGTCTTTTATTCATGCTATAACTGTATTATCCGGAAATCGTAATACACGTGTGAATACATAGACCACAATATGTCCCTAGTGAGCCTCTAGTTGACTAGCTCGTTGTGATCAACAGATAGTCATGGTTTCCTGGCTATGGACATTGGATGTCGTTGATAACGGGATCACATCATTAGGAGAATGATGTGATGGACAAGACCCAATCCTAAGACTAGCACAAAAGATCGTGTAGTTCATTTGCTAGAGCTTTGCCAATGTCAAGTATCTCTTCCTTCGACCATGAGAGC
>NW_021255142.1:0-1293 GCF_002162155.2 Triticum dicoccoides
CCTCTTTTGCCCGTTTGCTTTTTGTTTGCTCGTGTGTTGGATTGCTTGTTTGTCGCGATGGCTCAAGATAATACCAAATTGTGTGACTTCACCAATACCAACAATAATGATTTCCTTAGCACTCCGATTGCTCCTCTTACCGATGCTGAATCTTGTGAAATTAATGCTGCTTTGCTGAATCTTGTCATGAAAGATCCGTTCTCCGGCCTTCCTAGTGAAGATGCCGCTACCCATCTTAATAGCTTCATTGATTTGTGTGACATGCAAAAGAAGAAAGATGTCGATAATGATATTTTTAAATTGAAGCTATTTCCTTTTTCGCTTAGAGATCGTGCTAAAGCTTGGTTTTCATCTTTGCCTAAAAATAGTATTGATTCATGGAACGAGTGCAAAGATGCTTTTATCTCTAAGTATTTTCCTCCCGCTAAGATCATCTCTCTTAGAAACGACATTATGAATTTTAAGCAACTTGATCATGAACATGTTGCACAAGCTTGGGAGAGAATGAAATTAATGATGCGTAATTGCCCTACTCATGCTTTGAATTTGTGGATGATTATACAAAAAATTTATGCCGGATTGAATTTTGCTTCTAGAAATCTTTTAGATTCGGCCGCGGGAGGCACTTTTATGGAAATCACTTTAGGAGATGCTACTAAAATCCTAGATAATATTATGGTTAATTATTCTCAATGGCATACTGAAAGATCCACTAATAAAAAAGTGCATGCGGTAGAAGAAATTAATGTTTTGAGTGGAAAGATGGATGAACTTATGAAATTATTTGCTACTAAGAGTGTTGAAGGAAATATGCCCTAGAGGCAATACTAAAGTTATTATTTATTTCCTTATATCATGATAAATGTTTATTATTCATGCTAGAATTGTATTAACCAGAAACATAATACATGTGTGAATACATAGACGAACAGAGTGTCACTAGTATGCCTCTACTTGACTAGCTCGTTGATCAAAGATGGTTATGTTTCCTAACCATAGACATGAGTTGTCATTTGATTAACGGGATCACATCATTAGGAGAATGATGTGATTGACTTGACCCATTCCGTTAGCATAGCACTTGATCGTTTAGTTTGTTGTTATTGCTTTCTTCATGACTTATACATGTTCCTATGACGATGAGATTATGCAACTCCCGTTTACCGGAGGAACACTTTGTGTGCCATCAAACGTCACAACGTAACTGGGTGATTATAAAGGTGCTCTACAGGTGTCTCCGAAGGTACTTGTTGGGTTGGTGTATTTCGAGATTAGGATTTGTCACTCCGATTG
>NW_021255143.1:0-1936 GCF_002162155.2 Triticum dicoccoides
AACAAACATTTGCATGCAGGAGGACAGATTTCTGATTTTGTGCATGCATGCTTGGGGAGGTACGTACAGAAAACAAACACATGACACGGCAAACCAACATGAGTTTTGTGGCGATGAAACGATAATTGCAAGTGCGTTTCTATCATGCATTTTCGGGAAAAAAACACTTAATCCTATAGATAACTCGGGTGAGCTCACGTCGTGCCAAATGTTCGAATGTAGGAACAAGGAAACTACTATTATCTTTGTCCCAAATTACATGTCTTAGATTTTTCTAGGATGTATCTAGACACGTTTTTAGTGTTTGTTGAAATGTTCTATTCCCAAAATTCCTAAAATAAAAGGAAAAAACTTTCCACTTTCCTAAACTAAGGATGGGAAATAAGAAGGTGAGCATATCTTCTAAATTAATAATACTCAACTCAGCCCTTCCTAGAATGGGGTATTATCTGTCCCGATAAATAGATAATTCCAGGAGTAATAAATAGGAGTAAATTAAATAAAGTATAGATATAATTGGAATTGCGGAAGCAAATACCAATTTACTAAAAAAAAGAAAAAAGTATCTAATCGAAATCAAAAGAATTTTTTTTAAGATTAAACAAAAGGGTTGATACACCCGTCACTCAAAAAATCTAGCACAACTAATTATGTTTTCATGTCATTGTGCTTTTAACAAGGAGCACACGTCAAAGTTGGATCTTGCACAAGAGCAATTATAATAAGGTAATGTGAGCCGAAAAGTTCATTTGGTGCACGGCGTCCAGTGCTATGCATATCCTCACCCTCTCGTAGCATGTGGATCAACATTGCGCATTAATTGCCAAATGTATAGCATCTAGTTGTTTCTTATCCAGTATTCTGTATTGGGTCGTATTGCATCGACAATGGTACTGGATCCCTCCTCCATTAGCCACAGATGTTCCAAAAGCCAGCACCAATATAGGCAGCATTTCAGAACAGGTTGCAACTTGTACCCATAGTTGGCACAGGTCGAACAAATGTTTGCCAGGCAGCTCGGTTGCCCCGACGCCCAGTGGAAACATTAATTGTTCTTCTCCATAGACAGCACCGCCACCCCCTACCTACCAAGAACGCTCATGGCGGCGGCGCAGATCACCGTCTGAAGTTTCCCCGACGGCCCGCCGTCGCCGGCTCGGAATTGGACCTTGACTACCAGCCTCCAATACATCCGATCCGCCCAGTCCCCTGCTGAACTATCGAGGTATGCATTTTAAACATTTCATCAGCAATATCGGCCGTGAATGTCTCTTAGACCACGATGCCATCCCTATTAGTATAGCAGTATGAATCGCAATCCTAGTTGCAATTAGCTAGTCCAGTTTAGCAATCTTTTAATTACGAGATGGCTTCCCTCTTCCGAGCTATTTATCTAAGACTTGATCTAAAATCGCCAGATTGTATATTTGGGGGAAGGATGCCCACCCGCAGCAACGCCGGCGGAGAGCCACCAACTCACGCTGTTGCTAGCGCAATAGCTGACGTAGTGGAAGATTCCACCAGGATCACGCTGGCCGATGCAACCCTTACTTCTCGCATATCAATTCAAAAGTTCTGTTGCGTGGTATCCCAGTTTAGTAATTTCAAGCGCGGTCTAGTTACGGAGACTGGATTCGGAGGGCTGATGCATTTGAAAATCACTACACAAGCTCAATTTGAAATTCAGTGCGTCGTTGATGTTCAGAGTAGATCCGGACGAATGCTTGTTAGAATTGGATCAAGGAAGGAAGATCCTAACCGAAAGTGCTATTCTGAGCTCGAGCTCAGATGCACTCTTAATCTTCTCCGTTCGAACGTGCTGAGATTCGCGACTCTGGCTGTATATTCCCCCAAGTAATTTATGTATTCCCACGCTTATTCTGGCCCATGGCCCGCAGCATTCATTGAGCGGCAGCGAACGGCGTCATGGGCAGCC
>NW_021255144.1:0-1056 GCF_002162155.2 Triticum dicoccoides
TACATCCACACAAACACAGGCCAGGTGCTATGTGTGCTTCTCTGGCTGCCAAACGGATTGACTCCATCGGTGCTCGTGCCCAGCACGATGTTCCTTGGATCGTTCCCAAATTCTGGGTATTCGAAGTTCAACGCTTGCCACTGGCTCGCATCCTTAGGGTGACTCAGCATCTTGTCTTTTTTATCTATCTCCGGATCATTTGCGTCATCTTCTCGCTTCTTCTCCTCCCTATCCGCGTGCCAACGCAGGAGCTTTGCTACCTTAGGATCCGCGAAATACTGCTGCAGACGAGGAGTGATCGGAAAGTACCACACCACTTTTCGAGGAGCTTTCTTCCTCTTCTTGTATCGAGTGACACCGCACACCGGACATATGGTAGACTCCGCGTGCTCGTCCCGATAAATGATGCAATTGTTCATGCACACATGGTATTTCACGTGCGGTAAATCCAGAGGACACATGATTTTCTTCGCCTCCTCCAAACTGGTCGGGCACTTGTTCCCCTTGGGAAGACGTTCGTGCCAGAATGACATGTTCTCGTCGAAGCATGCGTCGGTCATTTTGTGTTTTACCTTCATCTCCAGAGCCATGAGCGTTACTTTTAGGCGGGTATCCTCGGGCCTGCATCCTTCATACAATGGAGTAACCGCGTCTAACTCAAGTTGATCCATCTTGGCTTTCTCTCGGGCGGCAGCTCTTGCGTTATCCGTCTGCTTGAGAAGCAGCTCTTGAATATGAGGGTCCTGCACCCAGCCCATCGATGGTCCAGCGTCATCTGCTCCGCCGGCATCATCATCATGTCCTGCATCTTCTACATGATGACTGTGTACAGCATCACCGTCGTGATCATCTCCTGGGGATTCTTCGTCTTCTCGCCCCCCCGAGCCGCGGTGGTTGTCTTGCTGCCCTTCCTCATTTCTTGCCCGGCCCCCATGGACGACTTCGTAGTCATCTTCATCACCTTGCCACCGATAGCCATCCATGAAACCACGCAAGAGCAGGTGGTCCCGCACCTGCCCGGAATCCGGGTCCGCAATAAGGCTATTCAGCTTGCAT
>NW_021255145.1:0-617 GCF_002162155.2 Triticum dicoccoides
TATATTTATTTTTTCTATTTATTTCTGTGTGGTAATAAGTCATTAAAAATAAAAAAGAGGCGTAATGCTAGTTAATTCGCTTCAAGCCTTTCGGAATAGTGTAAACTGCACTGCACATAGCTCCGTGCAGTCTACCCTATTCCTCAAGGCTTGAAGCGAACCAACGTGCAGGTGAGCATTGAGCCTCTTCTTCACCGTCTCTGCACTCAGGGCTTATAAACAGTTGCAAGTGCCTCTCGCTTGGCGAGGTGGGACTAAAAAAAACCCACTAGTGAAACCACCGTAGATAAGTAATTAGATGGGTCCATTGATACCGGTTGGTGGCTCCAAACGGGACAAATGCCCCTCTTTAGTCTTATGGTTCGGCCCTCGTGATACCATGCCAACTTTCAACTTTCAACTTTTTCAGAGTTCATCTGAAATGCTTTAATGCAGAAAACAAAAGAAAACAAATAATGCAGAAAACAAAACAAAAAACTGGAAAAAAAATAAAATAAATAAAGCAAAAAGAAAACAAAAAAAGTGTATTCAAATTTGAAAACTAATGGCACTAACAGAAAATTTATAATTTTTCTAAAACTAAAAGCAAAAAGAATTAAAAAATAAAGCAAAAAAAA
>NW_021255146.1:0-525 GCF_002162155.2 Triticum dicoccoides
GTATCAAAACCACAAATTGGTACATGTGGGTTGCTAGTAGTGTTGATTACTCCTTGTAGTTGATGCTAATTGGTTTACTTGGTGGAAGATCATATGTTCGGATCCTTTATGCATATTATTACTCCTCTGATTATGAACATTAATATGCTTTGTGAGTAGTTACGTTTGTTCCTGAGGACATGGGTGAAGTCTTGCTATTAGTAGTCATGTGAATTTGGTATTCGTTCGATATTTTGATGAGATGTATGTTGTCTTTTCCTCTAGTGGTGTTATGTGAATGTCGACTACATGACACTTCACCATTATTTGGGCCTAGAGGGAGGCATGGGGAAGTAATAAGTAGATGATGGGTTGCTAGAGTGACAGAAGCTTAAACCCTAGTTTATGCGTTGCTTTGTTAGGGGCTGATATGGATCCATATGTTTAATGTTGTGGTTAGGTTTACCTTAATACTTCTTTTGTAGTTGCGGACGCTTGCAATAGGGGTTAATCATAAGTGGGATGCTTGTCCAAGTAAGGGAAGCA
>NW_021255147.1:0-547 GCF_002162155.2 Triticum dicoccoides
GGAGAGCATTTTTTCAGAAGGGGACGCTTTATTACTTAAAAATTTTAAGCATTACACCCAGCTTCTGCATCACTAAAATGCATACAGCCAAAAATTGTCCTCACACACAAACGAAAATAAAAAGGCAAGATACAAAGAAACATGTAGAGTCTGTAAAACATGTAAAGCGGAGATGGGCCTGTTAGAGTTATATTAGTGATGTCTTTTGGCCTTTTGCATTCTAGTCTATTGACATCCTCCTGTAGCCTTTTGGCATTCTCATGTATGTGAATATATGTTGGCTTTGGCCTCCTAATAATACAACTTGCTTTCGTAACAGGGTCAATCCTAAAATCATACTGCCGTAGCCTGCGGAGATTCGGGCGGCATTTGGTGGCCACCGCATGCATAGGCAGAAGCTGAACTTGCTCGCACAAGCGTTGCATTAGGGGCTTGTATTCTTACATCTAACTAGCCGCCATAGCACGAATTAATCCTCTCCACCACGGTCACCTGAGCGTACCTAGGAGCTCCTCAGTGGCGGCAACGTGTTGGGGGAGGCTAGCAT
>NW_021255148.1:0-1462 GCF_002162155.2 Triticum dicoccoides
CATGCCGCCGGCTTCCCCTGCTTTCCTGTGCTATTAATTTGGCATAGGTTACATCGTGTGTCTAGCCCGCTGTCTATGAGAGCTGGGATACAAGTGTCCTACTAGGACACGACTCCATATGCTATCTAAACACAATACAACTCATAGTCCAACTGTAACCTACCTTGTACACAATATTCGACACAACTCTAACAAATATCAATGCTACTTCGCAGTCATATAATACATATACATATATGTACGATGCATTGCACTGTAATTCTTGGCTGCCACATTGTTCTTAGTATTTATGTAGTAAACATGAAATAACCAAAATTTGACCAAAAGAAATAACAATGGCATATTATGTTTCTCGATAGATTATATCAAATGAATGTTAGCTCCAAGAAGCTTATTACAGTAATAATGGCCGATTAAAAAACCATTCTTAAATATACCAACACTATACTCTAAACACTAGTAAACTGGCCTACTCAAACAGTTTACTAGGATTATATCAAGAATTTAAGCAACAACTGTTAGAGATAAGCTTTGATTACATGTATTTGGTAGTATAGATTTTGTAATCCGTCTCGTAGCTTATCACCAGAAGAGGAGTCTTACCCTTCAAGTCCTGTACTCAATATATACTCGTGCTCGATGCTCAATAACACATTCATTATATTCCGCCAATTGCTCGCTACCCCTTTTAAAATGGTATTAGCCTAATCGATCCAACCCTAACCGCCGTCGGGGGCCGCGCCGCCCATACCAAGTGTTCGTCCGCCGATCCTGTCGAATGGTTTCCCTAGAGAGTCTTTTTCCTAATCCTTGGATCAGGGGTTTCTCTCTCTCGATGGTCACTGAGGGAGTCCTGGATTAGGGGGTGTTCGGATAGCCAAACTATACCTTCAAGCCGAACTCCTGGACTATGAAGATATAAGATTGAAGACTCCGTCCCGTGTCCGGAAGGGACTTTCCTTGGCGTGGAAGGCAAGCTTGGCGATACGGATGTTCAGATCTCCTACCATTGTAACCGACTCTATGTAACCCTAACCCTATCCGATGTCTATATAAACCGGAGGGTTTTAGTCCGTAGGACAACATACACATCAACAATCATACCATAGGCTAGCTTCTAGGGTTTAGCCTCTCTGATCTCGTGGTAGATCAACTCTTGTAATACCCATACCATCAATATTAATCAACCAGGACGTAGGGTTTTACCTCCATCGAGAGTGCCTGAACCTGGGTAAAACTTCGTGTCCCCTGCCTCCTGTTACCATCCGGCCTAGGCGCACAGTTCGGGACCCCCTACCCGAGATCCGCTGGTTTTGACACCGACAGTCACCTTGATCGGCATTGACTTTTTAGTTTACCGGTCATAGATCAGATTGCATCGCCCGCCGCCGTCGTCGACCCCGCGCCTCTACTCCGATATCAGCGCGACCACAAGGCCTCCTGTTCGACCAGGTGGCTTCGC
>NW_021255149.1:0-1044 GCF_002162155.2 Triticum dicoccoides
GTCGCCCACCTGAGGGCGACTCGAGGGTGCCCTCGCCCCGTCCGCCGTGACCACCCCTCTTCGGATCTCACCGCCTCGACCAAAATGTAAGTGTTGTACTTTTGTAGAACAACATTAAGAGGATGTGATATTAGCTAGCTGAATTCTTTCCAACTCCTGCACTAAAAGGATGTAAGTCGCCATCCAAACGATCGAAACACACATGAGCTTGTAATATCGTAAGCAATTTGTCTCTCCGGTCCATGGTTATCGACGTGTAGATTTTGGTAAGCTTATATTGTCGATCTTCTGGTAAGGTGACCCTTATAATACTAATACCAGTTTCATGAGTGCATGCATCTTCTTGTCATCTCAACTAAATCTGGATGGCCAAGTTTCCACAGAATGGCTCAAGATTTTCAGTCATACACTAGCTGTCACACACCCAGACTTTATGAACATGTGATTTGTCATCTCAATTAATCGACGGTTTTTGCTTGACAGGTGATTTGAGGCAAAGTCTGCGTTCGTGGCAAGGACAATAAAAATGATGGAGCTTTTGGTCTTCAGCACCTTGAAATGGAGGATGCAAGCTGTTACTGCTTGCTCGTTTATTGACTACTTCCTTTGCAAATTCAATGATCATGACACACCCTCCATGCTCGCATTCTCCTGCTCAACTGACCTCATCCTGAGCACAGCTAAGTGTATGAAAATTAAATCAGATCCCCCTTTTTAGTATTCATCGACCAATGTATTAAATTAGATCTCACTTTTAGTATCCATGGATCAATGTGTATAATTTGGTGGCGATCAATTATTAAAGTTTCAGAATTTCGATTGCAGGAGCTGATTTTTTGGTGTTCAGACATTCAGAGATTGCTGGAAGTGATGCACTTCCTTCATTTGGGGAGCACACGACTTCAGTTGTCGAAATGGCTACAACTAATTGCAAGTATATAAACACGGTAGTGATCAGCTCTCTGTTATCGTTAACTAAATCATTTGCCCGCATCACATGGTAACCGTTAAATGCAATGGTGCCTCTGTGTACAAGAAGAATGA
>NW_021255150.1:0-936 GCF_002162155.2 Triticum dicoccoides
GCTGACTCTCCGGGCTGTTGAGTTATGTGACTTACATCGTCTGCATCCGGAGGGCGGACATAAGTCCCCTGAAAATTTGCCCGAAACGCATCCTCGAGCTCTTCCCAACTTCCAATAGTATTTTCTGGGAGGCTTTTGAGCCAATGCCGGGCTGGCCCTTTCAGCTTGAGGGGTAAGTATTTTATGGCGTGGAGGTCATCTCCTCTAGCCATATGTATATGCAAGATGTAATCCTCAATCCAGACTCCAGGGTCTGTTGTTCTGTTGTATGCCTCTATGTTTACGGGCTTGAATCCCGCTAGAAATTCATGATCCAACACCTCATCGGTGAAACATAGAGGGTGTGCGGCGCCCCTGTATTTGGGTGTGCCGTGATGTTCGAATACTCGATGTGTTGTGTTGCTTTCTGGAGCTTGCTTTCTTGGCCCATAGATGGACCTGACCGGGCCATCCTTTTTGCGAGGATCCTTATGTGGATCACGTGCCGGCTTGTGTGCGGCGCCGCTTGCCGCTCTTTGTTTCTCATGTGGTCGTCTATCCGACCGGGCGGCCTCTTTGTTCTTTGATTGTGGGGGCTCTACGGCCTCCTCGTCAAATTCGGGCAGTAGTTTGCGCTTCGGATAGCTTTTTGCTTGGTGACTATCGCCGTATTTGTCTGCGATCTTGAGTAATTTGCTCCATCTCATTCTGAGTACGTCTTCCGCTGTTTTGAGCTTCCGCTTCTGCTTCTTCAGACTTCGTGCAGTGGCGACGAGCCTTTTGTGGAGGTTCTTCTGCTCCAACGATGTGACGGCGTGAGATCGTCCGGACTGTTGTTTTCGCCAGGGACGGATTGCTTATCCAATTCATCCTGTTCGGATGGTTGTTTAGGGGCATGTTCGTCGTCCACCGGTTCGCCCTGCTCTATGACTGGGTCTGTATGGGTGCTGTCGTTGT
>NW_021255151.1:0-1006 GCF_002162155.2 Triticum dicoccoides
AACCCAACGTCTTGGTCCTATTAAGGAGGTGATAGCGCAGCGAACAAGGCAACCGGACTATAATGCTTTAACACTTTCACTTAGCCATAAGAGTTTGACAGTAGGGCTACTAGATAGCCCCTGGTGGCTCCGCACTCTCCCGATCTCGGGGTGCATACATGCCTGGCCGGAAAACGGCCCTTCGTTAAGGCGGAGGAATTCTAACATTCCGATAGGTCATCGAGTGGTTGACCAGTATCACGCTATATCATGACAGTCAGTTTTTGGCTTTCTCTACTGAGGTGCTCGTCCAGATGAACCAGGGCACAATCACAGTAGTTCTCCTGGTCCTGCCTTAGCCGATAAAGCGGAATGTAAGGCACCAAAACACAGGAGCCGGGCAAACCCAACATTTGACCAAAGATAATGATTCGGAGCTGATGCATATAAGGCCAAACTCGCGACGCCGAACACTCCCTAAGGTATTCGGTCTTTATGGTATAGACCGGGCCTAAATAGTGCCCTTTGTAAGAAGCCCCTTGTGTCTAGGTACGTGCATTACTCTGACGTGGCCACATGCCAAGACATCAGCATCCTTCTCAATTGTACTGAGAATTCGAGGGATGTGTATGTAACACCCTCGATGCGGCTATATTTCCCATGTGTCGAAGCACGACTTAGAGGCATAACCGCATTGAAAGCAATGTCGCAAGTGAGGTAATCTTCACACTACCCGTGTAATACAATAGGGGAAAAAGATACATAGTTGGCTTATAATCGCCACTTCACACAATTACATGAATAAAGCATTACAACATCCAAATACAATCAAGGTCCGACTACGGAACCAAAATAAAAGAAGAACCCCAAATGCGACAAGGTCCCCGATCGACCCCAACTGGGCTCCACTACTGATCAACTAGAACGAAACAACACAAAGGACAAGATCTTCATCGAGCTCCTCCTTGAGCTTGGTTGCGTCATCTGCACGGACTCATCGGCACCTGCAAGCTGGTTTTGGAAGTAT
>NW_021255152.1:0-405 GCF_002162155.2 Triticum dicoccoides
TCCTCCTGGCAGAGGAGGAAGGCGACAGGGGGGGTAGCGGTGGCGGGCTGGGCCGACCAGGTGGGCCTGGTGGGCTGCAGAGGTAAGTTAGGTAGGCTTCTCTCCTCTGTCTTTTATTTCTGTTTTGTTTATTTAATATCTTTTGCCATTGTTTTTTGAATTTAAACAAATTCAAACAATGCCAAAAACTCCTCTGAATAATTTTATTTTGCTAGATGGACTTTTCCAAAAGCACATAAAATGTTTCAGGGTATTTGGAAATATATTCTATACAAGTTATGAATATAGTTCCAAATGCAAATAAAGTAATGATTTAAATTCAGTGCTCAAAATATTCCTCAAAAATGTTCATTATTTTTGGTTTGGTGCAAAACCCTTGCCAAAATATAACCAACATTATTTAAG
>NW_021255153.1:0-2126 GCF_002162155.2 Triticum dicoccoides
GACCACGACTACACCACCCTCCGCTCTCGGCTACCTCGACAATGACACAAAGGGCTACCGCCTGCTTGAGCAACCTCGTTGGTTTCCACTCCGGCCATGATTCCGTGATGCATCGACCGTTACGACTGTTGGGGGGTGTCCATCGGCTTGCCCTCGGATTCTTCTCCAGTCTTACCGTCTGCATCGCTACCGTTGTGACTGCGGGGGGATGTTGAGTAACATGATTGTATTAGGAAACATAGGATAAACTAGGAAGTATTCTGGCTTGTCTTGTACTCCAAGTAGGTCATGTACTCCTATATATATGCCCACGAGGCTCAAGCAACACAACGAACTATTTCCACCAAATCCCTCTCTCCCTTCTAACAGGACCAATTTTTTTTGACGTGTGAGCACGTGGGACCTTGCGGTCAGTCATACGTGGCAGCCGTGCTCGGGCGCATTCGGGCATCCCCATATCCGCCCCAGATAGGAGTGTTGGTCAGTTCGAGCGTTTGGGCCGGATTTGCCGGGGCGTTTAGGGCAGATCTTGGGCCTCCTATTGTAGATACGTTGCATGCTAATCATTAATCATAATTCCCCCCCGGGAAAATAAGTAAGATAAAATAAAACCAACAACAAGTTATAATTAAGGTGGCAACCACCTCATATATGAGAGAACAATCAATCTGAAGCAAGTCCCAGCCGCGTCCCACTTTTATTGGATTTGCAAAAGGAGGAAAGAAAGGAATATTCATGTACCAAACCAAAGAGGTTGGTTGTAGCTATGGAAGGAAGAAGATGCGGGAAAGACATGGATGGATGGACAAGCAAAAATGGTACACTCACGGACTACTTTTACTTAACCAATGTATTTTTTCACAAAATTTCACACGAAAGTAGATTGGACACCCATGACTATTTGCATGATGAAACTTTGCAAGCAAGTAAACAATTCTTAATCTTCTTTTCCTCGTATCAGCCATCGGATGCAATGCAATGCCCCACAATTTGTATAATCTGCTTTCCTTCCTTCCTTTCCGTGTCAAGTGATGCAAAAATGTCCTTTTCCTGGCTGGCTTTCAAGGTCAGCTACCTCCGGCCGCTTGGTCGCTACACCTGTCCATCATCATATTCATATTCATATTCATATTCATATCGTGTGGCATCTTCCTTCTTCTTGCCCTCTCAACGCAACTGATGCAATTTGTATATGCTTTCCTTTCTTCAAAGGTGATGAGGTACCTCTTCCATGCATGGTTGCTACACTTGTCCATCCTATCCTATCCTCTGGCATAGCATCTTCCCAACTGATGCAATTTGCTTTCCTTTCCCTAGCTATGCAAACCCAAACTTAACTTACTGCACATGCGACCTTCATATTCATAGGACGTATGGAATTGAAGGACAACTTAATTATAATTTGCTCTTGGATGGATTTCCCCATTGCCAATGCCTGCCTGCAACAACACAACCAACTCACACAAGAAGATCATTCATACCGATCCATCCATCATTAACTGGGTCTGGGGAAGGCAAAGCTCAAAGATTGAACGCATTTCCCATTCTCCATGTTGTAGTATTAGTCGGAGGAGGATGGAGGATCTTTGTGCAACACATTCCTCCTGATGATCATATTCATATATTCCCTCCGTCCGGAAATACTTGTTCAAATAATGGATGTATCTAGATGTATTTTAGTTCTAGATACACCCATTTGTATCCATTTCTATGACAAGTATTTCCGGACGGAGGAAGTACAAATGTACAGTTCTAATATAATCCTTGCCGATATGATCAGGGACCTTGACAGCCGATGTACGTATAAAGAAAAGAAAAGAAAAGAAAAGAAAAGAAACAACTAATGAAAGAATTGTTTGGTCCTTTCTTCCTCTCAAGGCTAGGCTAGCAAGCCCCTGAGGTCAGGTGGTGAGCACGCGCGCGTGTCCTCATCAATGGCGATGTCAGAGGGAGGGATGGTCAGAGTGCCACGATGGCGAGCAATGCGAGCATGGCGACGACGGCGCCCCACGCGGCGGCGGCCCTGGCGGCGCCGGAGTCGTCCTGGTGGGTGAGGTCGTGCCGGCCGGTGTCGATCATGATCTTGAAGCGGCAGGTGCCCCGCGACGGGTCGGTGGTGGTGACCA
>NW_021255154.1:0-1111 GCF_002162155.2 Triticum dicoccoides
ACACCATGAAGGGACACTATTCGGGAGATGTATAAGTCTGCCAGCTGACTAGCGGTTATACTCTCACGAACAGGTAGGAAATGGGCTACTTTGGAAAGACGATCGACCACGACGAAAATAGCATTATTCCCTCTCTTGGTCCTGGGAAAACCGGTAATGAAATCCATACCAATTTTATCCCATTTCCATTCAGGAATAGCTAAGGGTTGAAGGGTGCCAGCAGGCCGTTGGTGCTCTGCTTTTACACGACGACAGACGTCGCAATTTGCAATATACTGAGCAATTTCTCTCTTCATCCTAGTCCACCAGAACCTCTGGCGTAGGTCCTGATACATCTTAGTACTACCGGGATGAATGGTGAGAGGAGATTCATGAGCTTCCTTAAGGATCAAACGCCTCAGGTTTCGCACTTTGGGAACCACTAGTCGATTCCCGAAGTATACGACCCTTGATCATTAATGGAGAAGCAATTCGCAATTCCTATCTGAATGTTTCTCTTGATGCGGGAGATTCCCGGATCTACCTTCTGTGCCTTGATAATCTGATCCGTAAGGGTAGGTTTTGCCACCAAGGTGGAGAGAAAACCTTGAGGTACAATGTGAAGGTTAAGCTTCCGAAATTCCTCATGGAGAAGCGGTTGACTTTGTTGTAACATCAGGTTGTTACAATAAGATTTACGACTTAGCGCATCAGCCATGACGTTGGCTTTCCCTGGGGTGTAGGTTATCCCTAAATCGAAGTCTGTGATCAATTCAACCCAACGTCTTTGCCTGAGATTCAGATCTGGTTGGGTGAAAATGTACTTCAGGCTTTGGTGATCAGTGAATATTTCGCAACGATTACCGAGGAGGTAATGTCGCCAGGTCTTAAGTGCATAGACTACGGCTGCAAGCTCTAGATCATGAGTAGGATAATTCTCCTCATGTGGGTGCAATTGCCGTGAAGCGTAGGCAATTACATGTCGATCTTGCATAAGGATGCAACCTAGTCCTTGTCGCGAGGCGTCGCAGTAGATAACAAAGTCTTTGGAGAAGTCTGGCGGTACCAGTACGGGAGCAGAAGTCAGGCGTCTTTTCAGTTCCTGAAAGCTGTGCTCACATTGTGGAGTCCA
>NW_021255155.1:0-410 GCF_002162155.2 Triticum dicoccoides
GCCTCGATCAACACCGAGAACCTAAGGCATAAGGACCGAGGGAATTTGCGCAGCCTCCTCTTCACAAAGCTGCACAAACAATACAAGTTCCCCGCTGAGTTTGCAAACACACGCCTCTCGGGTAATATAGTGAACGGTGCCGCCCTCACGACGATGAGCACGGCCCTATCTACTTGGAAAAGCAAGGTGAAGGCAATGATTGACAAAGGTGATAGTTATGAGAAGATCAAGGCGAAATATCCTTTGATGAGCGAAGATGACTACAAGGAGTTCAAGATCAAGTGCGAGAGCCTCGCAACCTCTGAATCAAGTAAGTGAGCGAAAGAAATGCGGCAGTTGAACATAGGGGTCCACCAACTCGGTCCCGGCGGTTACAGAGTGGCGGAGCCTGTATGGGACAAGGAGGACAC
>NW_021255156.1:0-901 GCF_002162155.2 Triticum dicoccoides
GAGCGTTGAGTTGTGGACGAAACAATCTGATGCTGCAGCAGAATCCGAGTCAAACTACAAGTCCAAAGGTGTTACATCACCTCCACTTGGGCCCATGAGCCTTGTACGACCTAGGGTTAGTTTTAGGCTGCCTTGGGACGTCCTCCCACCTCCTTGGCCGCCACCCCTTGCTCCTATATAAGTAGATCCATCTAGTAGCTTTTTCCTTGGGATTTGTTTAGTTAAAAGTTAGCCATTGCAACTTCGTGTACTTCGTTTGTGTCCAACGACCAGACCAAGACCGCTTCCGGATCCCCACCATTATCAATACTTCATATATATTTGCAATATTCAGATTGCTTTATCATATTCTTGCTCGTTCTTCGATTGCTTGCAGGAATAGACCTTCGTGGTCAGGCTGACCGTGCTTCCAGCATCGTCAGTAACCTCAGAAGATTCGTTTAGCAATTGCTAAGGCGCAACGTCGTGCACGTTTGTAGTCGGATCGTCAAAGTCGTCTCTACCAAATCGATAGTTATCATCTCATCGAAAGATCGGGACCCTCGCCTCTATCAAGCCACCAGCACCACCACCACCAGGTCGACCTCAGGTATATATTCGTAATGGTAGGCCTGCACCACCACCTCAGGTACGAGATGATGTCCATATTCCTAAACTGAAATTGAATATTCCACCATTTGAGGGTAGATATGTTCCTGATATATATCTTACTTGGGAGTTAGAAACTGAACAACGTTTTACATGTTTACAATATCCCGAGGAGAGACGAGTTGATGCTGGTGTTTGTGCTTTCACTAGTTTTGCATGTGTCTGGTGGTCTGAACATTGTAGATTATATCCTATTCCAACTACTTGGGCTGCTTTGAAAACTGCTATGCGTACGCGTTGGGTTCCACCATAT
>NW_021255157.1:0-468 GCF_002162155.2 Triticum dicoccoides
GGGCTACACTGGTTGAAGTTTTTATGAGCATAAGGCAATTTCAAGTCCCAGGTTGCTGCAAGCATGACAACCCGACACTTGGGGGCTACATATATGGAGTATTCAATTTTTACTAGTGACTGAGATGAACACGGATTTCTTCAAAGTGGCAGTAATTATATGGAAACAAGTCTCAAAACATCACTTTGTTCTATTCAAGACTTGGGGGCTACAGGTAATATGGATATAAGGGAGAAATATCTTCCAATTCTTAGTTTTGAGTAGGTCAGATTGACCCGGTGTCTGCAACAATCATGATCCGGTGTCACCAATAATTAAGACCCGGCGTCGGAAACAGTTATTACCCGGTGGTATCAATATTTACAAGCCGACAATTTTGGCAGTTATAACTAGCCAACCTCTACATCTTTAAACCGGCGGATCACCAGATGAATCTTGAGTCCAATATGTTTATTAAGCCGGAGCTTT
>NW_021255158.1:0-1579 GCF_002162155.2 Triticum dicoccoides
TGGGTCATGTAATATCTGGTAAAGGTATTGCTGTTAACCCTGAGCGAGTTCAAGCCGTCCTTAATTGGACTCCACCTGAATCGGTCAAGCAAGTTCGGAGCTTTCTGGGCTTAGCGAGCTATTGTCGTCGCTTTGTCGAGAACTTCTCCAAGGTTGCTAAACCTCTAACCGAACTCCTCAAGAAAGATAAGAAGTTCGAATGGACTCCACAATGTGAGCACAGCTTTCAGGAACTGAAAAGACGCCTGACTTCTGCTCCCGTACTGGTACCGCCAGACTTCTCTAAGGACTTTGTTATCTACTGCGACGCCTCGCGACAAGGACTAGGTTGCATTCTCATGCAAGATCGACACGTAATTGCCTACGCTTCACGGCAATTGCACCCACATGAGGAGAATTATCCTACCCATGATCTAGAGCTTGCAGCCGTAGTCTATGCACTTAAGACCTGGCGAAATTACCTCCTCGGTAATCGTTGCGAAATATTCACTGATCACCAAAGTCTGAAGTACATCTTCACCCAACCGGATTTGAATCTCAGGCAAAGACGTTGGGTCGAGTTGATCACAGATTTCGACTTAGGAATAACCTACACCCCAGGGAAAGCCAACGTCATGGCTGATGCGCTAAGTCCAAATCTTATTGTAACAATCTGATGTTACAACAAAGTCAACCGCTTCTCCATGAGGAATTTCGGAAGCTTAACCTCCACATTGTTCCTCAAGGATTTCTTTCCACCTTGGTGGCGAAACCTACTCTTACGGATCAAATCATTGCTGCCCAGAAGCGAGATAAGGGAATAGCTAAGATCAAGGAGAACATTGCTAGCGGAGGTGCTAGTTGTTTCTCCACAAATGATCATGGTGTTGTGTACTTTGAGAACCGTCTAGTGGTTCCCAAGAACCAGCATCTACGGCAGTTGATCCTTAAGGAGGCTCATGAATCTCCTCTCACTATTCATCCCGGTGGTACTAAGATGTATCAGGACCTACGCCAGAGGTTCTGGTGGACTAGGATGAAGAGAGAAATTGCTCAGTATATTGCTAATTGCAACGTCTGTCGTCGTGTAAAAGCAGAGCATCAACGGCCTGCTGGCACCCTTCAACCCCTAGCTATTCCTGAATGGAAACGGGATAAAATTGGTATGGATTTCATTACCGGTTTTCCCAGGACTAAGAGAGGGAATAATGCTATCTTCGTCGTGGTCGATCGTCTTTCCAAAGTAGCCCATTTCTTACCTGTTCGTGAGAGTATAACCGCTAGTCAGCTGGCAGACTTATACATCTCCCGAATAGTGTCTCTCCATGGTGTTCCTTTGGAAATTAACTCGGATCGAGGAAGTCTTTTCACCTCTCGATTTTGGGAAAGTTTCCAAAATGCTATGGGAACCCGTCTCTCCTTTAGCACCGCCTTCCACCCTCAGTCGAGCGGTCAAGTGGAACGCGTCAACCAGATTCTAGAAGACATGCTTCGAGCCTCTGTTATCTCATTCGGAATGGATTGGGAGAAGTGCCTTCCATTTGCCGAATTCGCTTATAACAACAGCTATCAATCTAGCTTGGGTAAAGCCCCTTTTGAA
>NW_021255159.1:0-773 GCF_002162155.2 Triticum dicoccoides
GGCGGGTGTCTGTCTCTCTCACTTTAGTTGAACCGAGTGTGGCTACGCCCGGTCCTTGCGAAGGTTAAAACAACACTAACTTGACGAACTATCGTTGTGGTTTTGATGCGTAGGTAAGAACGGTTCTTGCTCAGCCCGTAGCAGCCACGTAAAATTTGCAACAACAAAGTAGAGGACGTCTAACTTGTTTTTGCAGGGCATGTTGTGATGTGATATGGTCAAGACGTGATGCTATATTTTATTGTATGAGATGATCATGTTTTGTAACCGAGTTATCGGCAACTGGCAGGAGCCATATGGTTGTCGCTTTATTGTATGAAATGCAATGTAATTGCTTTACTTTATCACTAAACGGTAGCGATAGTCGTAGAAGCAATAGATGGCGTAACGACAACGATGCTGCGATGGAGATCAAGGAGTCACGCCGGTGACGATGGTGATCACGATAGTGCTTCGGAGATGGAGATCACAAGCACAAGATGATGATGGCCATATCATATCACTTATATTGATTGCATGTGATGTTTATCCTTTATGCATCTTATCTTTCTTTGATTGACGGTAGCATTTTAAGATGATCTCTCACTAATTATCAAGAAGTGTTCTCCTTGAGTATGCACCGTTGCGAAAGTTCTTCGTGCTGAGACACCACGTGATGATCGGGTGTGATAGGCTCTACGTTCAAATACAACGGGTGCAAAACAGTTGCACACGCGGAATACTCAGGTTACACTTGACGAGCCTAGCATATACAGATATGGCCTCGGAACACG
>NW_021255160.1:0-517 GCF_002162155.2 Triticum dicoccoides
GCCGGCCGAGTTGGATCATCGGGTTCATGTGGCCCTGCGCCGGCAGCGGCACCAGCAGGACGTGCACACCGCCGCCACGCTCATCGCCGGACGGCATGCTCGCGCTCTCCATGTCTCTGTTTTCTTGGCTTTCAGTTCTGCGCAAGAAGCTCTGTTTTGCTCTGCTTTGGATGTTTCACGCAACAGAAATATATAGGGGCACCAATAGGCGCCGGTGCGCCGGCCGAACCGTTCGGCCGGTCAGCCCCTAGCCGCACGATGCGCGCGTCTACACCACACGATTTCTCCCCTCGCCCCCTCGTGCGCTCGTCTTCTTCCTTTCGACAGCTCCGCCAGGTCTCCTGCTTCCTCCCCTCGCTGACCAGCCACGACTCCGCGCTTGCCCCTGCGCCGCCCATGCTCGCCGGCGCCCGCGGCGCCGCGCTCGTCCTCGTCGGCTGCCCGCGCCGCCGCGCTCCCGTCGCCGTCGAGTGGTTGCAGCTTTTTCGCCGGGCGTTTCCAGCATCCTTGATGGGAA
>NW_021255161.1:0-1272 GCF_002162155.2 Triticum dicoccoides
TTTTTTTTGTGAAATTTGAGAAGAGAAGAGTCAAAACTCTACGTCAGGATGCCTTACCAGAGCGACGAGGAGAATGGGAAGTAAAAAAGAATTCCTAAACTCTCCGATATATAATTCCTAAAGACTCAAAACATTTTTCTAGACACAACTCGGCCTCTAAAAACGATCAAGCAATGGGGCTCCTAAGGTCGGGGAAGGCTCTGATTACCAACTTGTAACACCCTCGATGCGACTATAGCTCCCACGTGTCTAGGCATGACTTAGAGACATAATCGCATTGAAGGCATATGTCGCAAGTTAGGCAATCTTCACAACATCCCATGTAATATGAATAATAAAGGGGAGAAACATAGTTGGCTTACACTTGCCACGTCAATCAAGTACATAAATAACATTACATCATCCAAACACTCATGGCCCGACTACGGCGCCAAAATAAAAGAGAACCCAACATGCGATAACGGTCCCGTTCACCCCCAACTGGGCACCACTACTGATCATCGGGAAAGGAAACATAGTATCGCTGAGAGTCTTCGTCGAACTCCCACTTGAGCTCGTACTCGTCACCTGGAGCGGAATCACCTGGACCTGCATCTGGAGTTATGGTATCTGTGAGCCACAGGGACTCAGCAATCTCGCACCCTCGCGATCAAGACTATTTAAGCTTATAGGAAGGGTAAGGCAAATATATATGTGGAGCTGCAGCAAGCGACTAGCAAGTATGGTGGCTAACTTATTCGCAAAGGAGAGCGAGAAGAGGAGGCAAAGCGCGAGCGAGAAACTAGAGAGCTACCTGCGCAAACATTACTCCAACACCGTGTCCACTTCCCGGACTCCGCCGAGAAGAGGCCATCACGGTAACACACTCAGTTGATTCATTTTAATTAATTAAGGTTCAAGTTATCTACAACCGGACATTAACAAATTCCCATCTGCCCATAACCGCGGGCACGGCTTTCGAAAGTTCAATCCCTGCAGGGGAGTCCCAACTTAGCCCATGACAAGCTCTCACGGTCAACGAAGGAATAGACCTCCTCCCAAGACGTTCCGATCAGACTCGGTATCTCGGTAATTCAAGACACTTCGACATGTTAAAACAAGACCAGCAACACCGCCCGAATGTGCCGACAAATCCTGATAGGAGCTGCACATATCTCTTTCTCAGGGCACACTCAGATGAGACATCCTACGAGTAAAACCAACCCTCAAGTTGCCCCGAGGTGGCCCCGCAGTCTACTCGATCGGACCAACACTTAGAGGAGCACTGGCCCG
>NW_021255162.1:0-2543 GCF_002162155.2 Triticum dicoccoides
GCTCACCCACAGTCAAATGGACAAGCAGAAAGAGCAAATGGTTTGATCCTCCAAGGGTTGAAGCCCAGATGTAACACCCGGAGACCATTGTGCCAGGTGTCTTCTAGCTATTCGCTGTCTTTGCCATGTCATTTGCTTGCATGTTGCATCTTGCCATGTCATCATGTGCATTTCATCATCATGTTTTTCAAAACTTGCATTCATCCGGGTTCCCCCAGTTCCGTCCGTTGTCCGTTCTGAGCCCAGACACACTTGCACGCGCCAGCGGCACATCCAAAATATTATTTTATAAGTGGCCGGGAAATGTTCTCGGAATGGGTTGAAAGTTGGCATGTGGTGTTGTTATGTTGTCAGTAGGCCGCTTGCCAAGTTTCATCGCATTAGGAGTTCGTTTGACACCCCAATGGATAACTATAGCGGCAGTATAGTCGGTCTATCGTCGGACGTTTTCGGTCTCCGAAAACTGTTGCCGGGCTTTCCCTCTCTTTCCTCCCTAGACCGTCTACACAGTCCACTACCTACCCCCAGGCCCAACCTAAGCTCTCTCATCAGCCCGCGGACCTCCTCGCGCGCGCGTCCGAAAGCTCCCCCGAACCCAACCCGGACAGTCGTCACCGTTGCGTCCGGATCATCTTCAAACATCCCCAAAATATCTTTGTTTTATTTATTGGACTCTCTTCTAGCCAATTTTCTCGTCCGTCCGATTTAAATCTAAGGGTTTCCATTAGTCTGCTTTTAGATCCACTTGATATAAATATAAGTCCGACACTAGATTTTAGGCAGGTTGTCCCTTCCATCTCATCACCGCCGCCACTCCAAAATCCTCTTCCTTGGGATCCCCTTGCCCGATCTCCCTCGATCCCCTTGCATAGCCAACCACCAAAGCCTGGAGCCTCCTCCCACCTTGGGATCATCTGCCGGCTAACCTGAGCCCCTCCTGCACCCGAGCCCTCTGGCCTCGAGTTCCACCATGCCTCTTGCTGTGTCGAGCACACGCGGGACTCCTCGCTCCCGTCGTCAGCCTTGAGCCCCATCCCCGAGCTTCTACAGCCCCATGGCGCCCCGACCTCCAGATCGAGATGGTCTCAATCCTGAGTCGCCAGGCCGGGCTCCCTCGACCTCTCCCCTGCTCTCCTTCCCTTTCTTCCCCATCTCTCTCTCGTGTTTCATCCTCTCTCTCTCTGCCTCTTTGAAATAGAGAACTCCTATAGGTTCCCGTCACCAACGGCCGCCATGGATGCCTCCCAAGCTCCACATCGCGCCGTCCCTTTCCTCTACCCCGAGCAGAGCTCCGCCTCCGCTCGATCTACTGCCTCACCGCCACACCGGCGAGCGCGATGCCGGAGGACCACAGGTCACCGTGCCTCTAACCGTCCTTCGCCTTTTCTCTTTCCCTCCTGCCTACTCCTCCTTCTCTCTCTCAGTCCTCTTCCTCTCTGTGTACAGGGCGAACAGGAGCTCCCATGGCCGCCGCCGCCATCTTGGCTACCCTCGCCGGAGAGCACCGCGCCGCCACGAGTCGCTTCCTTCCCTTGGAACCTCGTCGATGACCCCGCTGTTGCCAGCTAGTAGCAGCAGCCCGGAGTCCCCGACTGCGCCTCGTTCATGGATGCAGGAGCACGAGATCCCTCATCCTCGTTGCACGCATCGCTCGCCGGAGTCGCGCCCAAGTTCCACCGCGACGCGCCTATCTAGCCTCTGCATCGAGCAGAGGAGGACGATGCCTTCTTGCCCCAGCTCCTCTTCAGCCCGCCTACCTCACCTCCTTGGGCCGAGCCCACTGGGTGAGCAGCCCCTCCCCCCTATTCCTATCGGGCCAGCCAGTTTTGGCCCATATCTGTTTTTTTCCTCTGCGATTTTAGCATTATCCTGAGACTACAGTTTTACAGAAAAGTCCTCCTAGTTCATGCATAATATAACTCACAAATGGTGCATCGGTTTAAAATGTTTTATATGTGAAAAATGCTTAGAATTATGTGTAGATTAATAATATGCCACTTTCATGCATGCTTAAAATGTTGTTTGGTTAAATTTGCTCCTATGCCATGCTAAAATGCTTTATTTCATAACTTAATAACCGTAGCTCCAAATTTAATAAACTTTATATGTAAATGGGGTAGAAAATGCCTAGTTTAACATGGTGTACTTACTTTGCATGTTTAACAACTCTAAAATATTGTCTAGGGAAGAATAGTACCAAATCTAAAATATGCACATGATGATTTTCTGGACTTGTTGCTTGTTGTTCTGGCCTCATTTAAACTTGCCTAGTTGGGTACTTTTCATTTGCTTCACCCCTTGCCATGTTAAGAACATTTAATATTGTTGGGTACATAAATGAGAGAGAACTAAATAATTGACGTGGTGTTTCATCAATATGCAACGGAGTTGCATATTGAGCCCCACTTAACTTGTAGTATTGTTTGTGCACTTTGCCATGCCATGCTACATTAAACCGGACATGCATCATCCTTGGTTGTGCATCATGCCATGTTATGATTGGTTGTTTACTATGTTGTTTGCTTCTTTCTGGGTTACTACAT
>NW_021255163.1:0-676 GCF_002162155.2 Triticum dicoccoides
TTCCACAACTTATCCCATACCGGATGCGGCCGAGCCCCCAACAACTGAACCCATATTGTGCGACAAATAACAAAGTCCTCTGTTGGATCGTGTTAAATGCCAGGCCACAAAGTCCTCTGTCTCATGCAAAAAATATGGGAATCTATAATATTCGCTCCGCATCAATATCCAGGAAATTGTCCCTTATCAGAATCTCATCCCACGGTCCAGATATGGGATCAATGAGCTCATTGACCCTTGAAAGAATCCTATTACCTCTATGGGTGATGATTTTCCTACAGGAGCTGCTCGGTATCCAACAATCCTCCAAGATGTTGATCTTCATACCATTTCCTACTCTCCATATACGACCCTTTTTAAAAGTTTGAACTCCTTCCCATATACTCTGCCATGCATAAGATGAGCCTTTCTTCAGCTCACAATTCAACAAATCACCACTTGGATAATATTTCGGCTGTAGGACTCTTGCACACAGTGAATCATAATTCTCGACTAATCTCCAACATTGTTTGGCCAGCATAGCCAAATTAAAACTATGAATATCACGGAATCCCATTCAACCTCTATTCTTTGGAACACACATCTTCCACCATGCAAACCAATGCATCTTACGTTGGTCTTCTTCGTCACCCCACCAGTAGTGCAAAATTGCATTAGTGATCCCCTTACAATTTTT
>NW_021255164.1:0-389 GCF_002162155.2 Triticum dicoccoides
CCAAGAGGCGGTACGTAAACTCCAGAGAGAGGAAGTGTCACAACCGGTTCTCCGGGTATTAATTTCCAGAAAATGGCCGTTGTGCTCACCAGCTCCAGGATTACTGTTAGCTGATGAGGCACCAACTTGATACAGAAATCCCAAGCAAAAATACAAAATATGTAGTACAAGACCATTCGGACCTGTGAGTACAACAATTGGTTTCTAGTGGTCGATGGCGGAAGCGGTTTGTGAGACATCAGTGTCTATGGGACTCCATTTCCCACAGGAACAGCTGACCAGGTCAACTCCTATCTTCGTGAGGCTGCTATCACCGTTGCTTAGTTTCCGGGGCTGTCATCGCAACGCTCCTCTCCATGCAGAAATCTGGCCAAGACAATAGCCAGGGA
>NW_021255165.1:0-2543 GCF_002162155.2 Triticum dicoccoides
GCTCACCCACAGTCAAATGGACAAGCAGAAAGAGCAAATGGTTTGATCCTCCAAGGGTTGAAGCCCAGATGTAACACCCGGAGACCATTGTGCCAGGTGTCTTCTAGCTATTCGCTGTCTTTGCCATGTCATTTGCTTGCATGTTGCATCTTGCCATGTCATCATGTGCATTTCATCATCATGTTTTTCAAAACTTGCATTCATCCGGGTTCCCCCAGTTCCGTCCGTTGTCCGTTCTGAGCCCAGACACACTTGCACGCGCCAGCGGCACATCCAAAATATTATTTTATAAGTGGCCGGGAAATGTTCTCGGAATGGGTTGAAAGTTGGCATGTGGTGTTGTTATGTTGTCAGTAGGCCGCTTGCCAAGTTTCATCGCATTAGGAGTTCGTTTGACACCCCAATGGATAACTATAGCGGCAGTATAGTCGGTCTATCGTCGGACGTTTTCGGTCTCCGAAAACTGTTGCCGGGCTTTCCCTCTCTTTCCTCCCTAGACCGTCTACACAGTCCACTACCTACCCCCAGGCCCAACCTAAGCTCTCTCATCAGCCCGCGGACCTCCTCGCGCGCGCGTCCGAAAGCTCCCCCGAACCCAACCCGGACAGTCATCACCGTTGCGTCCGGATCATCTTCAAACATCCCCAAAATATCTTTGTTTTATTTATTGGACTCTCTTCTAGCCAATTTTCTCGTCCGTCCGATTTAAATCTAAGGGTTTCCATTAGTCTGCTTTTAGATCCACTTGATATAAATATAAGTCCGACACTAGATTTTAGGCAGGTTGTCCCTTCCATCTCATCACCGCCGCCACTCCAAAATCCTCTTCCTTGGGATCCCCTTGCCCGATCTCCCTCGATCCCCTTGCATAGCCAACCACCGAAGCCTGGAGCCTCCTCCCACCTTGGGATCATCTGCCGGCTAACCTGAGCCCCTCCTGCACCCGAGCCCTCTGGCCTCGAGTTCCACCATGCCTCTTGCTGTGTCGAGCACACGCGGGACTCCTCGCTCCCGTCGTCAGCCTTGAGCCCCATCCCCGAGCTTCTACAGCCCCATGGCGCCCCGACCTCCAGATCGAGATGGTCTCGATCCTGAGTCGCCAGGCCGGGCTCCCTCGACCTCTCCCCTGCTCTCCTTCCCTTTCTTCCCCATCTCTCTCTCGTGTTTCATCCTCTCTCTCTCTGCCTCTTTGAAATAGAGAACTCCTATAGGTTCCCGTCACCAACGGCCGCCATGGATGCCTCCCAAGCTCCACATCGCGCCGTCCCTTTCCTCTACCCCGAGCAGAGCTCCGCCTCCGCTCGATCTACTGCCTCACCGCCACACCGGCGAGCGCGATGCCGGAGGACCACAGGTCACCGTGCCTCTAACCGTCCTTCGCCTTTTCTCTTTCCCTCCTGCCTACTCCTCCTTCTCTCTCTCAGTCCTCTTCCTCTCTGTGTACAGGGCGAACAGGAGCTCCCATGGCCGCCGCCGCCATCTTGGCTACCCTCGCCGGAGAGCACCGCGCCGCCACGAGTCGCTTCCTTCCCTTGGAACCTCGTCGATGACCCCGCTGTTGCCAGCTAGTAGCAGCAGCCCGGAGTCCCCGACTGCGCCTCGTTCATGGATGCAGGAGCACGAGATCCCTCATCCTCGTTGCACGCATCGCTCGCCGGAGTCGCGCCCAAGTTCCACCGCGACGCGCCTATCTAGCCTCTGCATCGAGCAGAGGAGGACGATGCCTTCTTGCCCCAGCTCCTCTTCAGCCCGCCTACCTCACCTCCTTGGGCCGAGCCCACTGGGTGAGCAGCCCCTCCCCCCTATTCCTATCGGGCCAGCCAGTTTTGGCCCATATCTGTTTTTTTCCTCTGCGATTTTAGCATTATCCTGAGACTACAGTTTTACAGAAAAGTCCTCCTAGTTCATGCATAATATAACTCACAAATGGTGCATCGGTTTAAAATGTTTTATATGTGAAAAATGCTTAGAATTATGTGTAGATTAATAATATGCCACTTTCATGCATGCTTAAAATGTTGTTTGGTTAAATTTGCTCCTATGCCATGCTAAAATGCTTTATTTCATAACTTAATAACCGTAGCTCCAAATTTAATAAACTTTATATGTAAATGGGGTAGAAAATGCCTAGTTTAACATGGTGTACTTACTTTGCATGTTTAACAACTCTAAAATATTGTCTAGGGAAGAATAGTACCAAATCTAAAATATGCACATGATGATTTTCTGGACTTGTTGCTTGTTGTTCTGGCCTCATTTAAACTTGCCTAGTTGGGTACTTTTCATTTGCTTCACCCCTTGCCATGTTAAGAACATTTAATATTGTTGGGTACATAAATGAGAGAGAACTAAATAATTGACGTGGTGTTTCATCAATATGCAACGGAGTTGCATATTGAGCCCCACTTAACTTGTAGTATTGTTTGTGCACTTTGCCATGCCATGCTACATTAAACCGGACATGCATCATCCTTGGTTGTGCATCATGCCATGTTATGATTGGTTGTTTACTATGTTGTTTGCTTCTTTCTGGGTTACTACAT
>NW_021255166.1:0-806 GCF_002162155.2 Triticum dicoccoides
CGCCGGCTGACGACACGGAGCAACTTCGGCCTCATCGTCATCCGGCCAGTCCTCGAAGGTGGCCCCGAGCCCAGGGCCGCCTGCCTCGCCGCCTTCCCCTACGACGTCGTCTTCCATGGCGGCCGCCCTAGGTCCGGGTCGTCAACGCCGTCCACCGCGCGGTCGGGGAGGAACTGGCGTTCCACCCCCGCAGCCCTGGTTGCCGGTGAAAGCATGGGGTTCTGCCAAAAACAAGCCGATTGGGCAGGAGTCGGCCATCGCGAACCCGGCAACAGGGAAAGAAGAAAAGAAGAGAAACTTACCGTAGGCGGAGGATTGGCGCGAGAGTACGACTCCTTGCCGTACTGCCACTCCTCGGTGAGCTTGTAGTTGGAAATATAGCTCACCATCTAAGACACCTCGGCGTGAGGCATCTCCTTGGTGCTTAGCCGGCACGGGTCAAAGCGGCCGCTCATCTGGCAGATCATGTGAGGTCGGCCCTGGAGTGGGAGCACCCGGCGCCCCGCGAAGACGGCCACCAGGTTGGCCCCAGACAGGCCCTCCGACTGGATCATCACCCGGAACCATGCAACGGAGGTGGCCCCACCCTGAGACAACGACCTGGCCTGGTAGGACCATGAGGGCTGCCTCCGAGCCGGCGGGCCGGCTACGTAAGCCGGCAGATTGACGAAGTCGCCTTGCGGAGCGACGTTCTTCATGTAGAAGTAAGATTTCTGCTAGAGGTTCACCGACAGGATCAGCAGGATGGGCGGAAACAGATTGTTGTCGCTCGTCCTCCGCATGGCGATGAAGGCGCCGCATGGGGA
>NW_021255167.1:0-537 GCF_002162155.2 Triticum dicoccoides
CCTAGACGCACAGTTCGGGACCCCCTACCCAAGATCCGCCCGTTTTGACACCGACATTGGTGCTTTCATTGAGAGTTCCTCTATGTCGTCGCCTATAGGCCCGATGGCTTCTTCGCTCGTCAATCGCGATGCGGTCTGGGATGAGACTTTTCTCCCCGGACAGATCTTCGTATTCGGCGGCTTCGCAATGCGGGCCAACTCGTTCGGCCATCTGGAGCAGATCGAAAGCTACGCCCCTGGCCATCAAATCAGGTTTGGAAGCTTAAACTACACGGCCGACATCCGCGGGGACTTGATCTTCGACGGACTCGAGCCACGACCGAGCGCGCCGCACTGTCACGATGGGCATGATTTAGCTCTGTCATCAGACAACACCTAGAGCGTCGCTCAGGTGTCTGCTCCGACCATTTGCTCGGAGCCCACTACGCCAGTCCGGGACGGACGGTTGGATGCCGCCCCGGAAACTGCAACCTCTACGGCGATAGAGCCGGATACCAGCCTAGTCCCTCGCAAGGCCCATGACTCTAAGGTGCCGGA
>NW_021255168.1:0-444 GCF_002162155.2 Triticum dicoccoides
TTTTTTCTATAGGCTCTTAAACTATAGTCAGTTCACAAATTTAAAAGCATTATTGCAGGGGCTTGAACTATGAAAAATTCAAGAACAACCATGGGCGGATTCGCAACACGTATGTAGCAGTAACTCTTATAGATCCTACCAAATACATGCAATAGAAATATTTTGTAGAGGGTATTGAAGACAAATTAAATTTATCCGGTTCCTAACCATTTATGTGGGGTTACATGATTTATTCAAGGGCCATGAGAATAGTGCATGGTATTTAGGGATACAGAGTTATATGGGGAATTTAAGGATAAAGAGTTACTGAGTGAGTTTGAGCGACTAACATGAATGGTGTCAAGGAGGTTAACAGTCGCATTGCCAGTAACACGGCAAGAGCCTTCACTAACTGATTTTGCATAGTACTGGTACAAAAATGATCCAAATAAAGATAAAATATGG
>NW_021255169.1:0-3111 GCF_002162155.2 Triticum dicoccoides
GTAGAACATGCGTAAATTCCCCGCCAAGCTAGCTCAAGGCATGGCGAAGGTAATGGAAAACTGTTGAGAAAGCAGGGCCTTGAGAAAATATCCATGAGGAAGCGATACATGAAAGCATGATGGGAGGTTGCTAGGTGGGCAATAGTTGAGCAAGGTATTTTAGAGAAAATGATCTCTTGAAACTTTGGTAACCGAGAAATGTTACTATTAACAATGAAGGTGACACATTTTCGTTAAACAGTTCAGACACCTGAACTTGCATGCCGCAGATAAGCTTACCTGCTCAACCGATACATCACAATAGCATATCTAACTGAACAATTGTTTTGTGTGTCGTCGTGCCCATCGTGTCATCCACCAACGGCTCACAAGTCACAACTTTAGCTCCATCGTGTCCACCAGCAATGCCTGTTTTACAAACATAAGAATTCAAACAACCAATGACTTTCCAAAGAAAACCCCAAATAGATACAAGGAGGCAGCAACTAGATATTAACATAAACTCGCAGCTGTAATTTGAAACGATGAAATGAACTCCATTTATTGAATTTTTTCGCGGTATAAATGAACTTATCAGTTGTCACTTGCAACAGGACTCTACTGCAAGTGATAATGGACAATTATTTGTAAATTGCATACCAAGTCGCTGTTATGGATTTCAGATTATTAGCAAGATCAGCAGAGATATAACAATATTGATATACAGAAATATAACTAGCTGTTAAGCTTCCAAATGTGCCAATTGAGCTACTATTTGACATTGCAGTTGGTTCAGGCTAACTTTAAAATTTTAATATTAGTTGTCATCAACTTCAAAATGCTATGTATCTCATCTTGAAACAAACACTGCACTGCAGCTATGTGCTATGAGGATGACAACTACTTAAAGTCGTTAACTTCACACGGAAGAATGTGAACAACATGTAACCAAAAATTAACTCTGTTTTGCCATATCCACAGTGTAAACGCATGCTAGTACCTGGAGTATAGGCAATTTCAAATGGATGGTACCAAGAATGGATGCTAGTCTTAGAGAGCTTGTTGAACCGCCATGACTCGAGATGGACCATGAAGACACCAACAACTGTCCAGAAGAACACCACATTGTTTTCCTCGGCATACCCTATCACCTGTGGGGGATCTTTCTCTGGATTTAGCCCAAGTAACTTGTCCAGTTCAATACTTCTCCCTGGCGTCCATATTTCGACACCATCGCGGTAGGGCTTCAGACTCCATAATTGGGCGATAAAGCCGTATAAGAAGAGGAAACCCATCTCACCACCCTCTGCTCGCATAACCGCGCATTTGACAGGACTGAGCGGGGTATAATAATCCCCCGGCAGCAGCCTCAGATCTAGGCTCTTCCTGTTCAAATCAAACTTGAGGATACTTCTCGAACCCGCCATGGTAAGCGACCAGTGAAGGCAATCCCCTGCCAGCACAGCGGGGTTGGACCTGAAAATGAACAAACCCTCGGATGGAAGCGGCGTTGAGACGCAGTCACCCCACACGCCGGTCTCCGACGAGTAAACGCAGGCGAGCCCTGTCCTAGGCTGCTTCCCGTTGCTGCCTACCAAGACCACCCGGAAGTGGCCGACGTCTCCGGCGGCGCGAAGCACCGCCCCGCTGATATCACCCTTGGCCCCCTGGAACTCGAAATCCGGGGGAACGGCCAGGAGGTGCTGGTGGCCGGCGACGGGATCCCACACCAGGACCTCGAACCGGATCTTGTGGAAGAAGAGCCCGAGGCCGTGGCGCCATCCTAGGGTCATGTAGCAGCCGTCGAGCTCCAAGGAGAAGAGTCCGCGGGGGAGGCGGTAGGGCGCGCCCGGAGCTGGCTCGAAGGTGATGCTGTCGCCGACGTGGTCGATGAAGAAACCGAGGGGAGGGCCGCGGCGGCGCAAGCAAGTGCATACCACGGAGGCGCGCGGGAGGAAGGGGGGCCTGCATACGAGGGGATCTTTGCCTTTCTGCTCTGGCGCCGGCGGCGATCTGCGGAGGAGGCGGCGGAGAAAGCTGGCCGTCGTCATCTGGCCCTCCGGCTGTGCTCAGTTGGTGCGGGCTGTGAGTGTGAGTGATTCTTGAGATAATTACGGGATGTGTATATGCTAATAGACAATTGTTGCATGATCAGATAATTACGGGATGTGTAGATCCATGGGAGAAATTCTGGAGGTGCAAATCAAATTATCAACTGTGTTTAGAAATTCTCGAGGTCCAAATCAAATCCTTGCGAGCTAAAATGAATGTTAACGAGAAGATTATAAAGTTTGTATCCATTACAAAAGGGGAAGAGAAGGTGTGGTACCAAGTGAAGTATGAAAAACTTCCTATCTTTGGTGGCAACTGCGGTCTGCTAGGCGACGGCGAACATGACAAGGCATGTCTTGAGTGGGGTAATTTTATCCTACGAGATGTGGGCAGATGCAGAGGTCGAGGAAGTGGTGGTCATGGTCCTGAAGGTGTACAAGCTTCTGATGGAAACTTCGGTGGATTCACCGAAAGAGGTAGAGGCGCGGGAATTGAAGATACAGGCCGCGGGCAAGGGCTTATGGTTATGGGTGTTGACGTAATTCCTGTTAGTAGCTGGCGGTTTAATGGGCTGTAGCGGAATAATAATTATGATGCTTTGAATAATGCACGTAATTTGGATGCTAGAAATGATGGTAATGGGAGACAAGATGTTACAATGCACGATGAAATATTTTGGGAAAGAGAGCTGCTGAGAATTCTAGTTCAAACGAGAATGGTGACCCAGCAATACAATACACCCTTCCAACTACTGAAGGCACCACTGTTCATGTTGATAAAAACACTATTGTGGCAGCTATGGTGGATCAGTTTGACGAGGGACAGAAGAAGGGGACATACCTTGGGGGAACCCCTCTAGAAAAGCGCAAACTAAAATAAATTTAACGGAACTGTTGGAGTGGTAGTAGATAGTACCAGTGCAAGTTCAACCTTTGAATCAGAAGGCTCCCTCAAGGGGTACCGCCGAGAGCAATGAAAACCATGATATGAATGGTCATGGTACTCCACCATGGCAATTTGAGAGCTCCTAGACCTCAAGGGGCGAGTGAGAGCGGATGTGATTTTCCTCTCGAAATCTCG
>NW_021255170.1:0-632 GCF_002162155.2 Triticum dicoccoides
TACCAATAACTACGGGTTCTTATATCCTTGAAAACAAATTCAAATTTCGTTTGAAAGTTTTTTCCAGGGGTTCACAATATTATTGTTATCGTCATTTATTTTCCAAGATTTGAACAAGAAAACAAAAGGGAAGACATTTGCATGGACGTGTATATGATTACACTTTTTTTTTTGCGGGGAGTGTATATGATTACACTTACACGCATTTTAGAAAAAAAGAAACGATTACACTTACACGCTCCACAGAGCCGCATGGATACATGCAGGCCGGAATGTGCGCTTATTTACGTACGTACTGTACGTATAACATATTTATAGAAGTAAATATTCAAAATACACACACGCACGTATGCATGTATGATCACATTCACACGTACGTACTACTTGGCTTCGGCGTCAAGGGTGAGGAACGCGAACGGGCGCTCGCCGTTGAAGTTGCCCGGGGGGTTGTAGTTGCAGGTGATGAAGACGCCCCGGTTCCCGGCGCAGACCACACGCGCGCAGCCGATGCGGGTCGACTTGCGCCACACCACCTGCGTGTAGTGCCCGCACACCTTGCCGGCGTCGCAGGTGTTGGTGTTGAGGTGGTAGTTCCGCTTCTCGTCCACCCACGACGTCACGGCGTTCGCGGC
>NW_021255171.1:0-1610 GCF_002162155.2 Triticum dicoccoides
TGCAATCAATGCCTTCCATTAATATTGACCTGTACCCAGCTATAATCTGCTGTCGCGCAGTTGTACAATCAAAGCCCAGCCATTAAGATTCTTCGAGTATGTGCACCATGGATGCATGGATTGATCCAGCGGAACAAAATTTAAGAAATGCTACAGCGAGTCGCCGTGAGTACACGGACAACAATGGTTTTGAATTTCAGTTTCAGAAATATATTAAATCACTGGATTTTATTGATTTCAGTTTTCTTCCCGGCAAATAGACTGAAATATCCACTTGAATTTGATTGAGATATAACCAATTTCTTAAAAAGTCAAAAGTGGTATAAAAAATCTGAATTTGTGGGTACTACTCCCTCCATTTTTATATACAAGGCCACTACGGAATATACATTTTGCATCTATACAAGGCCACAAACAGTAATCGAGGCAAAGTTAATGATATTTTCTCGTACTAACAACCTGTTTAATACTTGCATGCATGCAATCCTAATGACTGTCAGCTACTTCCTCCACTCAGTTTCTTTGCATGCATGTGGAGTATTAATGATCCCAGTAAACAAGAAGAAAAGTTGACTAGTAAAGCAGACATTAAATTTTACATTGGTACCTGTAATCTGAGTTTGTGGCCTTGTATACAAAAATGGAGGGAGTACCATAATTCGTGAAATATTTTGACTGAAAAGCAAATATTTCAGTACACACCGAAATTAATGGAATTTCCAAATTTTTGGTCAAACTACACTAGAAGTACACATGCACCCCATTGTAATCTTACTCGGCAGTTGGACCGCGATCCCGGTCACATTGTCTCCCAACAACACGTATGTAATTCACTTTCGTGCACCAACATATTGAATCTATGTGCATCTTAGAGGGCAATACCCACATGGACGACCCCCATTTGTGTGCGGATACGTCTTGTCGCTAAATGCCCAACCACCTAATGCTATCACCCCTTTATGCCCTATTTCATACAATTCAAATTAAAAAATTATTGCTGTTCCGATATATTACAGGCAAACTGTATGGAATTAACTTAATCTAAACCAAAACTCTACTGGACAACAGCAATCTGGGATGCATGTCCTTCAAGGACACCGCTAGTTCCATCGCCGCCACTCTAGTTGTGGGCTCCAATGTGGCATCTGTCCTGGGATGCAGCATCCCACTTGTGTTGCAGCCTCCCGGATGCCTCCTGGGCATTGCGGTGATCGTCCTCTGCCTTGTGGCCGGCGTCATGCTCCGATTAGATAATAGCCAAATAGAGAAACTCTTGAATGAGCAGGCGCAGGCGGTGGGCCTTAGACTCCTTCATCTTCGACCAGTCTGGATCCTAGGCCTCAGCGGGCACATGCGGTGCAAGCTTTCGAATTTCGATGGCAAGAAAAATTTTCCGACCCTTGCAACATACGAAATTTCTGAAATTTCGTAAATTTTGAAATTTGTTTGGGACAAATCAATGTTTTTTTAAAAAAATTGGAAAAAATTAAATTGAAACAATTGAATATAATGCTGCTTTAGCAAATCAATAACAATGGCTCTTGTACCACAGTGGTGCGGTTCTAAAACACATGTTCACAGACCCAGGTTTGACTCTCAGTGCCTCTATT
>NW_021255172.1:0-786 GCF_002162155.2 Triticum dicoccoides
TTGTCTGCCTACAACAACTCATCCCGGTGGACATTCAACAAGGAGTGCCGTGACAAGTACAACAAGCCGGGAAATTCCAAATATCTTTCACCAGGCGTGCAATGATAGACATTGTTATTCAACTATCAGATAATACTTTGAACATGCAAATTTAGGGTAGAGAAGCCAAATATTGTTTTTTATTTGAAAATATCATCTTCTATATCTAATTAACTAGCCACAACTAACCCATTTCTCTCAGCATGCAAACATGTCACCTCATCATGTAACATGCATGGGAATAGGTCTATCATAACATGCATAGGAATAAAACAATTCATGCATCTAAATACCTAACCCCCACCAGCCCATTCTCGTAGCATCCAAGCATGACATCTCATCATGTAACATACATGAAAATATGTCTACCTCAACATACAACCATGCATAGGAAAATCACACTTCAACATCCAAACATGCATTAGAACTTCCATTCTATTACGCTATTTATATTTAATAAATATTCTAAAACTATAAAATAATCAAACACAATAATTTATATGTATATTCAGTTTTAGTTCTCATATTTCTATTCCAGATATTCATATTTCATAGAACCAAATCTCATTGAAATATATTGTAAATTATCCGTGGATGCAACAACATGCGGGGTATCATCTAGTATAACTAAGTAGGTGATCCCTGCTAACATATTTATCTCAATGTGCAACAATGCCATCTCATCGTGCAACCATACATTGGATAAGTCCAATCTCATCATGCAACCATGCATGAAATATTTAAAAT
>NW_021255173.1:0-713 GCF_002162155.2 Triticum dicoccoides
GCGCACGGCTGAAGTTGCCGGACTCAAGCGTGAACTGGGGCAGGCCGAAGAAGAGCTCAGCCTCGTGAACAAGAAGCTCGAGGAGAACCAAGGTAAGTGAAACCCTGTCCATATGTCGTATAGAGGATAAAAAGTTGGTGATGCTAATAAAAAGCATCATGGCTTTTGATAGGGACGGCGACCGAAATGGCGGCCCTGAAGGAAGCGCTGTCCGAGGCCAAAGCTAAGGCGGATACGGAGTGCACCGAGCGAGAGAAATAAGATGCTCGGGTGGGAGAGGTACAGCAGGAGCTCCAGGAACTCAGCAAGAAGTTCGACTCCCTTGAGCATTACTACAAGACGCAAGCGTCTGAGCTTGCGAAGGCCCTCCAGAGCGTGTCCGACGCCAAGGCCGAAGCCCAAAAGACCCTCGAGGAAATCCAGGAGGCCAAGAAGATAGCGGAGGGTAAGGCATTCTTTATGCAAACCAAGCATGTGGAGGAGTCATTTCTTTTACTTACACGAATCTGGAGCTCTCCAGGGCCATTCGCAGATCTGCCGCACAGCATTTCGGATGCCGCAGAGTTCTATCGCGCTGAAGAGGGGAGCTCTACGAAGAAGCTGTTCTGGTCCCAATATACTGGGACCGAACACCCGATGCCTCTGAGTGACCGGCTGAAGCAGCTGGTCGAACTCCACAATGCGGCCGAACAGGCCATGAAGGATCTCATAGT
>NW_021255174.1:0-388 GCF_002162155.2 Triticum dicoccoides
AACTATGGAGTTCAAATAAGTTCAAAAAAATGAAATCCCTTAGTAACAGACAAGTTTCCGTATGAAACCCGGATACTTCGAAAGAGATTGTCCGTTTTGTACACGAAGTGCATCCAGTTTTTACCGTAACCCTCTGTACTTTCTTGCACATGCTATGTGCGTGAAGTGATGATACCATGCCAACTTTCAACCTTTTTAGAGTTCATTTCAAATGCTTTTCAATTTTGATGCACAAGTAGTATTCCCGCTTAGTACAGATATTTGGCTAGCAAAGGATTCTAAACAGCAACCACCAAATGTTGGAGGATCTATAACAATATAACTTCTATTGAAATATACCCAAACATAACTCATTATGTTGTCTTCCTTGTCCAATTTCAACTAATCT
>NW_021255175.1:0-392 GCF_002162155.2 Triticum dicoccoides
AATCATATACATATGGCCCATGGATTAGTAGGAACCAACAAGACAAGATTGAATGTTGAAACAATTTCAGCAAGTGTAAAACAGCAACATTATGATAACATGTTTCCAAGCATGGAACAGAGGCATATGATCTCCAAAATTAATAACCATGGCATGTGAACAAATTAATCATAGCATACTTCAAATCATGTAATTGGAGCATCTCCAGAAGAGGCATATACAAATTACTATCAAGCTGACATCATAGCATCATGAAGTTAACAGGAATCTGGAACATTATATAAGCATGTTCATGGCAATTAAAACATATGCTACAGGACATATATGAGGCATAAAAAGGCATGGCGTGATAGATCATAACATAGATAACAAACCATGTCAACTAAGCATCT
>NW_021255176.1:0-973 GCF_002162155.2 Triticum dicoccoides
TGCTATTGCCCGGTTCTGCACTAGTGAGTACACCACCGAAGGATCCAAATTTAGTCCACGGCGGGCTGCTGTTAGCCAGTTCTATGTAGGCACAAAGTGGCTAGTGTATCAGATTGCCAACTAGAAGGATGAATCTATTTGGCTGCAATAATTCTTCGGCGATGACATAATCATGTTTGTAACTGTGGACATCACAAGGGAAAACATTATGCTCCAACCTTGGGGGTGGAAGGTCATAACCAACTAGACCTTTAAGATTGTATTAAGACTGTTAAGTTCAAAGCATCATTGGTTGATATGGCGGAAAGCTTTATAGACAGCAGTTATGCCTTCTTGCGATAGTCGAATTCTGCCCGCACTATGGCATTGGTTTGCTCCTCGGTCCTGTCGTAAGCCTTCTCAGGAAGAGGAGTAGTGAGGTTTGGACCGTATTTATATCGCTTGCCTCCGCCTGTACTTCTTGTACTATGACCTCGACTCGTACCGCTACGCACCATAGCTGCGGGGTGTCTTTTCTGCGATTGCTGAGGCGGCGGAGACGGCTGACGGGGCTGAGTTGGACGAGGAGGAGTGGCCTGAAGCTGTGCCGGACTTGCAGTGGCCTGAGGTTGTGCCGGACTTGGAGGAGGAGTGGACGTCTGACGCTGTGTCGGACTTGGAGGAGGAGTGGCCTGACACTTTGCCGGACTTGGAGGAGGAGGAGTGGCCTCACGCGTTGGTGGACTTGGAGGAGCGGGAGTCTGCTGACTCGGTGGCGGATTTCGACGAGGAGTCGAGTGACGCGGTGTCGGTGGCCTTCGAAAGATGATGTAATCCTTTCTCCATAGGATGATACGATGTTTGGCATCTCCGAGTGTGTGCTCCTTGTCACCTCCAGGAATGTCAAGCTCTAGCCCCGAATATTGGTCCACCACCTCATCAACCACGACACGAGCATAGCCTGCTGGAATCGGGTTGCAATGGAAGGTTGCAT
>NW_021255177.1:0-650 GCF_002162155.2 Triticum dicoccoides
CGCGAGCTACGCGTTGCTTATACTCGCCGGCGGCAGCGCCACATGCTACACATTCTTCTCCATCGACGCGCTCCACGGCCGCCCCCTTCAGGTATGCGCTGCTCCCCGAGTACCTCCAAACCGTCTGAACAAAGCTAGGGTCAGATCGTCGTCAGCGTCGCCGCCGACCGTTAATCAGTTCGCTAGGCTGTCTCTCACACCTGTTGTTCCTCACACCTACTTAGCCTGATCTATCAAATCACAGTATTAGCACTTTCTGTGATCTCACATCACAGTTTTCTCTGCCCAACCGCAGGAGGCACGAAGAGATTGGCTATAGACCACACAAGAGAACAGGAGCCAGGGAAAGGCAGAAAACTATCAGGCAAGAAGTGTTCTACTGCACGTTTGAATCATGATTTGGATTCTCCTACAAATTTGTTTCTTTTTATCATACCAATTAGGTTGCTATTTTGTTCATGATTATAATGATATGTCTGATGCCCAAGGCTGTGCTTTTCCTCCACATTGTCCAAGTTACTCAAAAATAAATAGCATGGCACTGGATTTGGTTGCAGTATAAGTATCATAGATTCATCTCCACCTATACCCCATCTGTGGGTGTCAATGTCAATCACTCTGATTCCTATATGCTAGCCTGAGCTGTGAAT
>NW_021255178.1:0-390 GCF_002162155.2 Triticum dicoccoides
CTCAACACTACTGGACTGGTGGTAAGGGAGGTGGACTCCGGCAATTTTGAGCGAAAAGAGCCTGCGGAAGCACGCGCGTGTTACGGCAATCAAATAGGCTGCCTCCTACGGGCAACCGCCACAATCAACGATGAGAAACTAAAGAAGATACCAAATATGGAGCATTCCCTCCTAAGGAAGCTGCACCAGGTATTCTTGTTCTCGGGCCAGGATGAAATCAAATATACTCGACCGTGGCAAGACCCGACAATGAAGAAGATAAACAAATGCGCCATGGGCAAGTTTAGCGGTGCGTTGTTCGCCTGGAAAGTAAGGGAGAAACATCGGATCATGGTCAAAAAGGAACCCTAATCTGAGATTGTAAAGGATAATCCGACAATTACAGAAGTG
>NW_021255179.1:0-1588 GCF_002162155.2 Triticum dicoccoides
CACCACGCCACCGGACACATGACAAACATATAAGTACATACTTGTCACCCATTTCCATAGTCTCTACAGCAAACAAAACTAAAAAGACTTCAATACCCAGTTCCATGGCATTCTTTGCCTCTTCACACCATATAAGATGATCAAACGAACTAATACTTATCATCCCATTCAAAAATAGTTCAACAACCAGTTCAAGGATCCACACGGCCTCTGGTTCACCTGAACCTCCCGACCCTCATCGCCATTCTTGGCTTCACCCTGAGTCTTCTCTAGCTTGGCCTTGATGGCTGCTTGTTTGGCATGGAGGTTATCCTCATTGCCTTTGATGGCAGCCGCCTGAGAGTCAAGATTGAGGGTGGCATTCATGATCTTGTCCTTCTCAGCTTAATGTAATTCGTTGATCTTTTAGTCAAGCATGATCTTCAGTTGCTTCAACTTGACTTCCACATGGTCGATCGTAGCGCTCTTGACTACACGTGCACCGGTGGCGTACATAGTCCACCTAACTCTCAAGCTTGATAATGCTGGCCGAGGTCGAACCATATGCCGCAACCCCGCCTGCCTCTAGACTGATGATCTCAGAGTTCAACTCTTCGATCTCGGTCTAGTTGAGGACACATAGGTGTCAGTTTATACTAAGCTTTTTTACTTATGTAATTTATTTGTGATTATACATTTCTACTATACCTAAAACAAATAGGCACATAAATCGATGTCAAATTAAAACATGTACCTTTAGTTACATACTCCAACTCCAAGTATACTTGCATTAGATTGAAACATGTTTTGTAATATGGTAATGTTAAAGAACCATTGAAAAATATTTTCATATATTTTTAGTTTTACTCCCTTAGATCTAAGAGAAGTAATATAGACATGACCATAGTTTTTGATGAACTATTATTTTCAAGAGTATGTGTTATATTGTATTTTTTTATACATTCATTCTATTTAGTACCCTCAAATATCTTGGAAGAGAGATGTAACTTAAGTGTTTGTGTGCATCAACTATCAAATATCTTCATAGATTTTTGTTGTGTATGATTGTGTATCTTTGTTGTTTAAAAAAATGAGATACTATAGGTGTAATGTGTGTGTGTGTGTGTGGACATTGTAAGAAATGGAGAAATTACAGGGAGAAATGTCTTGCTCATTTCAATGCTTTTTCTTCAAACAAATATGTTAGTAATTGTTGGCAACATGAGGTTCATAGTTTGTACACAAGTTAATATGGATGCATTGCAAGCAGGAAACAATGTCTCAAGACATTCATCGATGCACCATTTTTCATACCATGTGCTCTAGAGATGTGCATATTAATTTGAAGCTACTATTCATATGTAATTGTTATTCACAGCCATGTTAGTAGAACTATAGTAGTATAACAATGAACAACTAGCCTGAAAAACATATCAATGTTAAAGCCCTAAAACGTAGAACATCATTAGTTTGCTGGTTTGAACTCAATTTAAGAGAAACTCTAGTAGATCCACAGTAACTTGAGCCTCTAAAATGGTTTTGGAGTGCATTGAAAAACTACATGCTCAAGAGCACTTGAGCCTCTAAATGTCTCTAAATTCCTTCCACC
>NW_021255180.1:0-827 GCF_002162155.2 Triticum dicoccoides
GGAAACCCGGGCTGTAGGAGGCTAGGCAGGACTCCGGAAGTCACCACATGACATTTCCCCGAAGGGACAGACATAGGAATGAAGTGAAACACATGCCAGCCAGTCAAGTGTCCTGAGCAGCAGTGCTGGGCTAGCAGGACTCTGGTGAATCGGGCTGTAGCGGACTACTATGGCTCGAGGAGCAATAGACTACATTTCCCCATAAGAAAGGCTGCCAAGGATAAACAACTAGATTGTCGGATCCCACACATACCAAGCATTTCAATCATACACACAATATGCTCGATATGTGCAAATACAACATGGCATCACAACAAAACTCTACAACTCAAGTACTTTATTTAAAGGCTCCAAAGAGCATACATAACATGTTCATACAGGTAGGGGTCACATGACCCGACACTCAAGTCATACAAGCATACAAGCACATGCGGAAGCAAATAGTCTGAGTACAGACACAAGAAAGCAAGAAGGCTTCTCGAAGCCTGTCTATCTACATAGGGCCCTCCATGGCCAGGATCACCACCTAGGTGGCAATTCACTCATCGACGTCGAGATCTACATAAAACCCATCGGAGGGGGCGGTGTTGTCGTCTGAAAACAGTAATTAAGCAAACATGAGTACAAAGGTACTCAGCAAGTCTTACATCAGAACCTACTATACATGCTCATTCTCAAAAAGGTTGTGGAGTTATTGCAGCAAGCCAGCTTTGACTCTTGGCTAAGCTATCCTACGAGACTCCACTAGTAAAATAGTTTTCACACACGAGTCCACTAATCACCAACACAATAGTCCATCGGGGATCCTCCCTCGTCATCCTATGAGA
>NW_021255181.1:0-1229 GCF_002162155.2 Triticum dicoccoides
CCAGCCCAGCTCGCCATCGGCCACCACTGCACCTTCCTCCGCTTGTAACCCACACCGGCAGCGAACAGAACTCTCCACGGCCTCCCTCTCCCTTGCCCACTGCCTCTCACCGTGGGCGTCTCATGCCTCCGGCTCCGGCGTGCGTGTTCGGGCCGGCGAGGCACGCACAAGCACCCACCGCTACCCACGAGGGGGAGCAGCAGTCGGCGGGGCGAGGGGACGGTTGAGGGGCGGTGCAGATTATGCTGGGCGCATGTCAAAGTTGCCCATGAGCCGGGACAGGCCAGCGTCGGCTTCGAGATGTGCCGGAGGGGAAGCTGCGGCCCGGGTTTTGGGTACCGGGTGGAAAATTCGGTTACCGCCCGTTTCCCGCGTTTCTCGCTACCCCGCGAGAAAGCTGCGTACCGAGCAAAAAAAATCAAATTTTGTTGAAAATTTTAAATTTCAACGGCGATAGTCTGGTCAAGTAGTGACAGAAACTCTTGCAATGCATGTAAGCAATAGTGGTCTGGTGGTAAAACATGGCCCTCCCATCACCGCGCAACCTGTAAGTCCCTAGTTAGAGTCTTGCAGTATCTTTTTGAGATTCGATCCCACGACCTGGGATACGTAGAGGACACACCGGGAGATCCTACCACTGGGCCAACAGCAGTTTCTTTAACCAGTTGAGGTCAGCCTAATATATTCCTAGCTCAGAAAATTTTGAATTCAAATTGCATTTAAAAACTTCGAGCGGTATTTCCTTTGAATTTCACGGTAACCGTGGTATCCGCGTTTCTCGCCCACCCTCGGTATTTTCTAGGGACCTGGTAGCCAAAACGTTGGCTGCGGCTGCGTCGAGGCTGCAGATCCGGAGCTTCCCCTGGTCTCCACCTTGGACCGCTCTAAGGAGGTACGGTGGGCAAGCCTATACTCCGGATCCACATCGTCATCGGAGCGGCTGCCGGAACTCGACATTGCGCCGGATTCGATCGGAGTTGGTGAGGGGAGAGAAGAGGGCGGAGCGAGATAGGAGAGTGACCGAGCTAGGGTTTCGGACCAACGTTGCCGATGAGGTTTTCTATGGGACATCTGTGGGGTTGGTTGTGGGCCGGGCTTGTCAGACGGAGTCGGCCGGGCGTGCCCGGGCCACCCCATATCCGCCTCATATTTTGGCTGGATATGGGGTTGTCGTTCAGTCCGGGCGTTTGAGGCCCGTTTGAGACGTCCGTCTGAGTCAAAAAAAAAAA
>NW_021255182.1:0-1764 GCF_002162155.2 Triticum dicoccoides
GAAGTTTCAGCTCATTTGGAGTTGTGCAGAATAGGTAGCTTGACGTAGCTTTTTCAGGTCCCGATTTCTAGCTGCCAGAATTCTCCCCCTTTGTGCATACCTTGCATATTATGAGAGAAAAGGCAACAGAATTACTCCAAAAAGCATTATTATACACTCAAACAACATAAATAACAGTAGGAAAACATGATGCAAAATGGACGTATCACGCGCCCGAAAACTATAGGTCCGAAGAGTTGCTCTTTCATGTGGTCCCCTTCAGCAGTGGGCAACATGCCATCTTCAGACAAGACACCTTCTCACGTTTCCAGGCTATACCCCATGACGGTTATATGAATCTTAAAATGCCCGGACCCAACGGAATCATCACAATCTCGAGCGACCCGGACAAAGCACGCATGGCCCTCGAGGCGTTATCCGAAGCCCTAGCGGCCTAAGAACTAACCACCCTACGGTCCATGGTTTAAAAGGACGATGTGATCCTTGACAAGAGACCTAAATCCACCTCTTTTAAGCCAGTAGAGGAAATAGTCAAATTTCAAGTGCACCCAACGGACCCCAACAAAACAACGTCTATCGGAGCATAGCTGGATCCCGCAGTGTACCCTGCTTTACGCACATACTTGCGCGAAAATTGGGATATTTTGCATGGCACCCTTCACATATGCCGGGCATCTGACGCAGGCTAGCCAAACACAACGTGAACATAATCAAGGGGTTCAAACCCGTCAAGAAGACACAACAGCGATTTTCCAGTCAAAAGCGTCAAGCCATGGGGGGAGAGCTAGCCAAACTGCTATAAGCTAGGTTCATCAAGGAAATCAAACATCTGGATTGGTTATCCAATTTGGTCGTGGTATCAAAGAAGGACAAATCCAGGTGCCTTTGTGTCGACTTCAAAGACCTCAACAAGGCTTGCCCTAAAGATCCTTTCATGTTGCCCCGCATTGACCAGATCATTGATGCAACTGCAGGACACGATTCATTGTGTTTCCTAGACGCCTATTCTGGATACCATCAGATTAGGCTGTAACAACGTTCATCACCCCATATAACCCTTTCTGCTTCAATGCTATGCTCTTCGGACTCAAAAACGCTGGGGCCACTTACCAACATATGATTCAAACATGCTTGGAAAAACAAATCGGCAAAACAGTCGAACTATATGTGGAGGACGTGGTCATCAAGACAAAACACGTCGAAACACTGGTCGACGACCTTCGCCTCACCTTCGAAAACCTCTGGACATGTGACATATGGCTCAATCCGGAGAATGTGTCTTCGGTGTCCCAGCCGGAAAATTGCTAGGGTTCATGGTTTCCCATTGAGGAATTGAAGCAAACCCAGCTAAGATAAGAACCTGGTAACAATTGGCTATACGAACCGAGCTAAAGCACGTCCAGAAACTAGTAGGGTTTGATGTCTACTACGCAACTTTATTCTTGTAGACTCGTGTTGGGCCTCCAAGCGCAGAGTTTTGTATGAAAGTAGCAATTTTCCCTCAAGTGGATGACCTAAGGTTTATCAATCCGTGGGAGGTGTAGGCTGAAGATGGTCTCTCTCAAACAACCCTGCAACCAAATAACAAAGAGTCTCTTGTGTCCCCAACACACCAAATACAATGGTAATTTGTATATGTGCACTAGTTCGGCGAAGATATGGTGATACAAATGTAGTAATGATAGTAGATATTGATTTTTGTAATAGTAACAATAAAAAACAGCAAGTTAGCAATTGATAAAACGGTATTCCGATTCTGAAAAG
>NW_021255183.1:0-643 GCF_002162155.2 Triticum dicoccoides
ATCCAAGATTTTGTGTAACTTCACTACCTTGTGTTCTTCTCCCTCTTTGATGAAATCCGGTGGTTGATTCACATACACATCTCCTTCTATCTCGCCATTCAAAAACTTGGAGTTTACATTCATGTGATGTACTTTTCATGATTCCTGAGCCGCGAGAGGGATGAGTAATCTCACCGACTCTATCTTTGCAATGGGAACAAACACTTCTTCAAAGTACATACCTTTTTCTTGCACATACTCTTTGGCCACAAACCTCACTTTGTGCTTCATACAACCTTCGACATCTATCTTGATCTTGAATTCCCACTTGAGCTCTATAGACTTTTCATTGTTGGGAAGATCCACAAGCTCCCATGCATTGTTGTCGTGGATCGACCTCAACTCCTCTTGCATAGCCTGACGCCAATACTTTTTCATATTTGCGTCGTCAAATTTCGCCAATTCTTCGGCGCTTCCTAGACACCATCGCCCACTCCTATTCACTTTTTCCGGGTCCGTTGTCCGAAGATATTTCTCCGAATGCAGGTTGAATACCGGTCCAAAATGCATAGGTGTAGATGTCCGGGTCCTTTCCTCTTGTACATTAAGAGGAAACATTGAAGAATCTTCTTCGTATAAATCCACAACCGCAACTGCACGTGCA
>NW_021255184.1:0-2270 GCF_002162155.2 Triticum dicoccoides
GCGACATCGCAGAAAGGGCTTATATCAAAAGTAAATAACAAGTGTGCCACAGTCGGACGTCTGAGCGACATCGCAGAAAGGGCTTATATCAAAAGTAAATAACAAGTGTGCCACAGTCGGACGTCTGAGCGACATCGCAGAAAGGGCTTATATTTCATTTTTCATATCTGATAGATTCACGAAGATATAATACTCATAGGAAATATTCAACACATAATAATAAACGGGTTAGTCCATCCACGGAATAAACTTTTAACCGGACTTAACACTCATGTGGTTCACCGGAGTTTTGTCACTGTGACTGACATTTGACAAGATAAGATGAACACAGTACTTGGACATGTACAAGATGATTCAAAGGATTTTCTTGACTCTGCAGAGTTTGTACTAATTGCCCACAGCCAACTGATTTCCGTAGTCATGAAGGACTAGTTCCGTTTACGGTATTTCGGTAGAAACACATCTAACCAGTACACACCCATTCCACCTCACGATGCCAGGAATCACCCTAGACAACGTCCAAGAAAAACTTTGAGACGGGGAGGTCACAACCTCGAATAGCATGGGATCAAATTTATATACGCGCGCTCTAAGGGGTGCCCCCTTCTCGGTCTCAACCGGAAACACCCATGCCCCCTGAACGGATGACGGGCTTTAATCCAGGGCCATGGAACCCTCATCACGGCCTCTCTATTTGGTGTGTACCAGGAAAGCGGTTTGCAACTTACTAAGCCATATCCCTTGCGAAAAACATGTGGTAGTACAGGAAGGGAAACGAATGGGAACGTGACTTGATTCACGTTGATACTGAAGTCAAATAGTCTGGCATAAGACTGGCATGCTACAACACTGCCATCTTACCCATTCTCATGCCATCACATGGCCATACAAACTTATATCCAACAACATATGGATTTTCGAAACTCACTTGCCTCATCTTTGCATGAAATATAACATTTATCGAAATGCTCATAAACATGCCATGAAACTACTAAATGCAAACATGCAACAACCACTCATCATATCAAAAGTTCAAACATGCTTGCCTGGTTCGGAGTAGTCGGAGTCTAGCTTGCCGAGGTTCGCGGTTCCGTCACCTCCTCCGGTATCTACGGTATAAGAAAATACGTACTTATCGTAAATACCGCGAGTACACAGAAAAGTGTTCCAAATATTTTTCAAATAAATATGAAAAAAAACTAGACAGAAAAATAAAGATGACAAAAAAAGAATCAATCAAAAATCAGTTTCTGTTTAAAAGTTATAAAGGTTTTAAGCCCAGGGACTCATCTGTAATGAAACAGAAAGTTTCCAGGGGCCAACTTATAAAAACAGAAAACGGTTCGAAAAAGAGAAATCACTGACGAGGGGTCCCACCTGTCAGGTTTGAATTTTCAAAGGGGAGGAACAGAGCTCGTCGGCGCCCGAGAGCTGCGGTGGTCGCCGGCGGCGATCCACGGCGAGTTGGGAGGATTGGAGAGTACCTACGTGCTCAGGGTGTCCTTCCGCGTCGGTGGGTGGTGGTGGTGGTCGTCGGCGAGCACCACGTCGACGGCGGTCCTTGCTCCGGCGGACGGCGGCTCGGGTGGAGTTGGATCTCGTCGGGGAGGGCTACGGAGGTCAAATTGAAGCCGGGGTTAGTTCACTGGGTTCCCGAGGAGACTACTGACGAGGTTAGGGCGGCGAGGGTGGCCTCACCGGAGTGGATCGAGCTGGTGGCCGAGGCAGATCGGGGCGGCCGGAGTTGGGGGAGGAGACCTCCTCGAGGTCCTCCTAGTGGCTTGGCGGGGTACTGGTGGGGTGCAGTGGTGGTGCGTGCTCGAGAACGAGGTCGGGACTCCATTTTATAGGTGATCCGAGGCAGTGGCCGAGAACGGGGATCTCCAGCGATGGTTACGGCGGCGTAGTACTTGGTCGGGGAGATTAGGAGGTTGATCTTCGACGTGGAGGTCCACGGGCTCCGTTTAGCATCTAACCCTGGCTGGATTGGGCGTGCTGGGTGGTTTCGGCAGAACGGGGCGGCGCGGGCCTGTCGGCGGCAGAGGGTGCGCCCTGTGCTTGCCGGGCCACGGCGACGGTGCTGCGGTGTGTGCTGGCATGCATGAGGCCACGCGGAGGGCTAGGGAGTGTTGGGCGGCGCAGAACGGCGTAGCGAGCCGGTGCTGGCTCCGTTAGCCGCCACGGGTGGCTCTGCCACCGCAGAAGCTGCCGGCGTCGGCGATGCTCGCCGCCACCGACACCTGCGTCCGTCCAAGAGGGCGTGCGGTGCT
>NW_021255185.1:0-419 GCF_002162155.2 Triticum dicoccoides
CGAACCAGTCGCGCCCTACATCAGTGCATTTTTTTATTAAGAAAACTACCACGTAAATCTTAACGCATTGCAAACAAATCCCGTTATGGACCTAATTAATTTATTATGGAATCTATACGTGGTCGCATTGGTTCTTTTTCTCTCCACTCTTTCCTTGCAAACCACAAATTTCCTAACATACAAAAGATCACGAATCTATCTTTCATTATCCGAATCAATCGATCCCTACATCAGTGCATTTCTTTATTAAGAAAACTAACACGTAAATCTTAACGCATTGTAAAGAAATCCTATTATGGACCAAATTAATTTATTATGGAATCTGTACGTGGTCGCATCTCTCCCCTCATGAAAAAATCGCATCCATCTCCCGTTAAAAAGGAAAAGAGAACATGAACGATCAATCCCACACCCTGCAT
>NW_021255186.1:0-399 GCF_002162155.2 Triticum dicoccoides
CTGACTAGGAGCTCCCGTCAAATCCAGTCCATTCACGCCCTCACACACAACCCACGTTGAAGCCAGCCCACCTGATGCTAGCCCGTTTATAAAAACCATGCTAAAAAATCACGGTCCAGGCTCTGTCCCATTGAAGCCGGCCCACCTTATGCTAGCCCGTATATAAAAACCACGCTAAAAAAGCTTTCATCTGGAATTGAACTCCGGACGCTGGATTGCGCCTGCAAATGGGCGCACACCCCCCTGCTCCGCTGGGCCAGTCCATTTAGCTTTTTTCCGCTGTGCTAATCACACCTCAAAAAAATCAGCTGTACTAGCAGTCTAACCGCAGACGTCCTGCTTAATAGCAAGATGCAGTAACCACCGCGCCATCCCAACTACTCCCTCCGTTCGGAATTA
>NW_021255187.1:0-1120 GCF_002162155.2 Triticum dicoccoides
ATCAAAGGATTGATAAGACAATAGGTCCAGCAACTGATCACAGGGACCAATCGATGAAGATATCATCTTTCTTCAATACACACTACACAAGAATATCCCTTTGGAACGAACTAAGTCAGGCAAGCTTTTATCTTCCAACCCTCCAAGTTGTCGTTTAGCTTAACCAACTAGCTCAGGGATATCTAACACCGACTCTTGGAGAGAAGGTGGTTCACAAGAAACCAACTTGATCACGAGCTCAACATAGCGGTCAGGTGACAACCTGGTAATACTTCTGAGAAGATATTCAGAAAATCACGAACCACCGGTATGTTACTAAGCTCGAGAACAATCTTGCTTTTCAGGGCAAGACGATATGATCAATAGAGCAAGGATTTGAAATAATCCTAACTCATCGATCAAGGAGTGAACCAGGAGAATGGACTAGGTAGCACGATCAATCTTAGAATGATGATTCAATAACCAACACACTAAGAATGAAATTATTGTCCTTTAACTACCCAGCAACGAGGTTGCTAGGCGTATTGATTTCACACATCACAATTCATTTGTCGGTATTCCGGTTGCATCAACACGAATACCGAGGAATGACTAATGATGGCAAGAAGTATCACTGTACCAAGAGTTCATAGGATGGTGTGCAATTACTATAACAATCCCGATATAAAGATGGTAATACTCCAAGGTAGAACAGAACAAAAGCTGGATTAGCAATTTGATCTGCGGAGCACAACTTCTTTGACCCAATCCTGGATATGGAAGAGGTACTGGAGTTTGTTTCTCCTAGTCATTCTGCGATAGAATGGCTTGACGGACCACAAGAGTAATAGGCATCGATGAATGAATGCACACATAATCTTGACTATCAACTGATAGACGAGGGTCAGAAAACAACTAAAGGGGAACAACTCGAGGAACATATAACTTTCTGAGTTGTGGATGCATAGATTAGTATGTCGAGCGAAGTTCAACATAATTCTTCCGGGTAACCCATGCAGAAAGGTAGAACTGGCAGAGCCACAATATATAATGGAGAACTCATCAAGAGCACTCTGGTTGTGATTGTTCAGTTTAACGAGGAACTTCTGCCATAAGTAGTTCATGGTATTTGGAAGAAGAA
>NW_021255188.1:0-699 GCF_002162155.2 Triticum dicoccoides
AATAACACAAATAGCTCAATTAAGTCTCACAATATTATATTTTAAAAAATAATTTCAAATTTGCGAAATTGCAATACAAATAGTCTTACATGAAAGATACACAAATACACAGGAATAACTTCGGGTTGCCCTTCAGCTGCAGCCTTCTTTATTTTGACCTCATGTTTTCAACAGAATGGACATAATACTACCAATCCTCTTTGTCTTGAGTTCTGCAAAGTACAACAAAACAAGAAGTAAGAGTCCTACAATTACAACAAAACTGTGACGATTGTTTTGTTCAAAAGATAAATAGTTTTTATGTCCTTAAACAAATAAGAATGTGGGCTTAGAGAATCTATAGCCGGGCGTCCAAAACCCTCCTTAAACGCCGAGTGGTCCACCTGGTCACTGACCGGTCACGAAATTTTGACCGAGACGGACGACTTAAACGGGCCTCAAACGTCCGGGCTAACCGGCACCCCTCATATCCGGTCCAAATATGGGGCAGATATGGAGACGCCCGGGCACGCCCGGGCACGCCCGCCATGTCGGACTGACGGCGGGGTCTCACGTGTAAACGCCCGAAAACCCGGGGTCTCACGTGTAAACGCCCGCCACGTCGGACTGACGGCGGGGTCTCACGTGGCCCCGCTTCAACGAGCCGCGTAGTGCCTTGCCCGACTATTTAAAGTCGACCGGTGGCACCGAAACCCTACC
>NW_021255189.1:0-961 GCF_002162155.2 Triticum dicoccoides
ACTTTATTATTGCCTCTAGGGCATATTTCCTTCAGTCTCCCACTTGCACTAGAGTCGATAATCTAGTTCACATCGCCATGTGATTTAACACCAATATTCATATATGTATAGGATTAACACCCATAGTTCACATCGTCATGTGACCAACACCCAAAGGGTTTACTAGAGTCAATAATCTAGTTCACATCGCTATGTGATTAACACCCAAAGAGTACTGAGGTGTGATCATGTTTTGCTCGTGAGAGGAGCTTAGTCAACGGGTCTGTCATATTTAGAGCCGTATGTACTTTGCAAATATTCTATGTCTACAATGTTCTGCACGGAGCTACTCTAGCTAATTGCTCCCACTTTCAATATGTATCCAGATTGAGACTTAGAGTCATCTGGATTGGTGTAAAAGCTTGCACCGATGTAACTCTTTACAACGGGCTCTTTTATCACCTCCATAATCGAGACTAAGGATATTCTTTACCAATGTCCAGTGATCTACTCCTAGATCACTATTGTATTCCATTACCAAACTCAGAGCAAGGTATACAATAGGTCTGTTACATAGCATAGCATACTTTATAGAACCTATGACTGAGGCATAGGGAATGACTTTCATTCTCTTTTCTAGTTTCTGCCGTGGTCGGGATTTGAGTCTCACTCAATTTCACACCTTTGCAACACAGGCAAGAACTCTTTCTTTGACTGTTCCATTTTGAACTATTTCAAAATCTTGACAAGGTATGTACTTATTGAAAAACTTATCAAGTGTCTTGATCTATCTCAATAGATCTTGATGCTCAATATGTAAGTAGATTTACTGAGGTCTTTCTTTTAAAGAACTCCTTTCAAATACTCCTTTATGCTTTGCAGAAAAATTCTACATCATTTCTGATCAATAATATGTTACTCACATATATTTATCAAAAAGGCGGTAGTGCTCCCACTCACTTTATTGTAAATACAGGCTTCA
>NW_021255190.1:0-389 GCF_002162155.2 Triticum dicoccoides
GGGGGATCCCATCACCGGTGGCCATCTTCATCATCCCGGCGCTATCCATGACGAGGAGGGAGTAGTTCACCCTCGGGGCTGAGGGTATGTACCAGTAGCTATGTGTTTGATCTCTCTCTCGTGTTCTCTCTATGGCACGATCTTGATGTATCCTGAGCTTTGCTATTGTAGTTGGATCGTATGATGTTTCTCCCCCTCTACTCTCTTGTGATGAATTGAGTTTCCCCTTTGAAGTTATCTTATCAGATTGAGTCTTTTATGAGAACACTTGATGTATGTCTTGCGTGGGATAACCGTGGTGACAATGGGTTATTCTATTGATCCACTTGATGTATGTTTTGGTGATTAACTTGCGGGTTTCGTGACATTGGGAACCTATGCATAGGGGT
>NW_021255192.1:0-402 GCF_002162155.2 Triticum dicoccoides
AGTGAATGAAAAACACAATGGGAAAAGAGGCGGAAGAATGAATCAGAAAGATGGCGCAGATCATTGGTTTTCTCAAAACCCGACAATGCAACCTTGGGATGCATCAGAGTACAATAAACTCATTTCCGTGGGACCGTTGCTGCCACTTTTAGAGCAGTATGTGAGCATGGGTACGGTAAATGATCAAAAAAAGGGACAGTTGCCATGTTATGGGGGGGCGTGGGGGAATGGTATTGTACTTATGTCCTACCATGTTACTTTTTCGTAGGGTCAAACTCAGGGGTGACTTGGCAAGTTCAAACACGGGGCGCTAACGCTGATGGATGTACGTTCGACCAATTTCAAGTAGCCAATGTGGCAAATCAAGGTAACACGTATCAATAAAACCATTCAACTTTTGCC
>NW_021255193.1:0-88295 GCF_002162155.2 Triticum dicoccoides
GTGGGGAAACAAGAGATAGGGTTGATTTCGGACCCCTCCACCAAGGGCCACGAAATTCCCCCCTCTTCCTCCATATATACAGCCCTTAGGGCATCGTTTAGACTTTGGGTTTTGTTTAGATTAAAAGTTCGCCATAGCTGCAACTTCGCGTACTTCGTTTGTGTTCAACGACCAGACAAAGGCGTCACAGAACCCCACCTTGATCAATAAAGCTTTCATCTTATATTCGCAATATCCAGATTGCAATCTTAGTTTCTTGCTTGTTCTTCGTTTGCTCGCAGGAAACAGACCCTCGTGGTCAGGTTGATCGTGCTCCGGCATGGTCAATAACCTCTCGGAGTTGGTTTAGCGATTGCTAAGGCGCGACGTCCTCGCACGTTCGTAGTCGGATCGTCAAAGTCGACTTCCACCAAAGCGATATCCATCATCTCATCGAAAGACGAGACACCTTAGCCTCTATCACTTGGCCGCCACCCCTTGCTCCTATATAAGTAGATCCATCTAGTAGCTTTTCCTTGAGATTTGTTTAGTTAAAAGTTAGCCATTGCAACTTCGTGTACTTCGTTTGTGTCCAACGACCAGACCAAGACCGCTTACGGATCCCCACCATTATCAATACCTCATATATATTTGCAATATTCAGATTGCTTTATCATATTCTTGCTCGTTCTTCGATTGCTTGCAGGAATAGACCTTCGTGGTCAGGCTGACCGTGCTTCCGGCATCATCAGTAACCTCAGGAGATTGGTTTAGCGATTGCTAAGGCACAACGTCGTGCACGTTTGTAGTCGGATCGTCAAAGTCGTCTCCACGAAATCGATAGTTATCATCTCATCGAAAGATCGGGACACCCTCGCCTCTATCAAGTGGTATCAGTTTCCAGGTTGCTCGGTGAGAATTTCCAATTTTCCTAGATTAGATTTATTTTCTTACCTATTGTCCAAGAAAAAGCCACAAAAAAAAGTTAGATCTGTTCATCCTTTATCGAAGCCAGTCTGAGCCTTTGCAATTTTCTATTCATTGTTTGCATAGTTGAATTATCGGTTGCATCGTCGTGTAAGTTGCTGGTCTTAGCGTCTAGTTCCTTTAGAGTTTCGAGTTCTGTTCACATTAGTCACGCCGCCGCTGCATCATTATTCCTTCCGCTGTCCACCATCCCATCTATTAATCTCCACCACGTGCTACGCACTGTTCATTGTCATAATCATAGTTGAGGTCATTCACATCTTCGTCTGATCCAATCTGCATCTTATCTAGTTTGTCTTGAAAAAAAAAGAGAAAAAAGGAAAAAAAAGAAAAAGAGAGAGAAGAAAAAGAAAAAAAAAGCGTGAGAAAAAAAAAAGAGAAGAAAAAAAATTGAATATATCTAGAATCAATCTCGTACCTGAATTCGGATTGGAATCTGTTTTGCGCACTGTTCAGTAAAACAGGTGTATCTTCCTCATACGAAGTCCGTTTTGGCTCCGTGAGTACTCAAATTGAAGCTAGCGACGAGCCGCATCTAAATAGTTGCAGAAGCTAATTCAATATTTGACACCTCAAAATCGGCTTCTAAATAGGTCTTTTTGCCCTCCGAAGTTCATGAACACAACTTGTTCCAATTTTTCAGGCCAGTTTTAGAATTCTTTGACTCCTTATATCAACTCGGAATTGAGTGATTCTTTTTGCATTGGAAAGCTTGAGTTAGTAGCATTCTTTGAAAGAATTTATCAGAAAATTGTCTAAAACTTTTCAAGAGGAAAGTTGGAGAGAGAGTTGTTGTATATCCTGCTTGGCAGTTGTTTTTCATCATTATCTTCACTGCCGTTGTGATCTTCACTTATATCTTGCTGTCAAGAACTACTTAGTATCCTTCATTGATGCTAGTTGTGCTACGCCGTGACCTCATTAGTGTTCTAGGCTCGCGTCTCTAGTCCGGTCTAGCCTAGGACCAGCACAGTACCGTCGTTGAGCGTTTATTCAACATTGCATCTTTGAATTGATTATTGCTAATCTTTTGCTACCATATATAGCCAACCCAGCTCCACATATTTCTACACCGTGTATACGGACGCTCCCCTGGCAATCGCTTTACTCAATATTCGGAGTTACTTGACACCGCTGGTTGCCGATCACCACCTGCCGCATGGTAAGAACTTGTAAGATATTGATATTTGCTTTACTGTGAGCGTTTTACCACCACATCCTAGTAGTTATAGGAACATTATTTTTGGGTTTTGTTTCTTGTTCTACTAATCATGACAGGATCCAGAGTCAATTCATGGGCTTTGTCGATCGCGGGAGACGTGCCACCACCTTTGCAAATACCACAACCGTCACGAGAGGTGCACAAACATCCAAATGCACATGATCAGGTTAATGTATCTATACCACCATTTAATGGCCGTTTTAAACCTGCTTTATATATTGAATGGGAGTTCGACATAAAAAATATATTTGCTTCCCATAATTTCAATGAACATAAAAAGGTTAAGGTTGCGGTTGGTTCTTTTACTGGTTATGCTTTGGTTTGGTGGAGTGAATATTGTCGGTTACACCCTGATTATATACCTACTACTTGGGATGATTTGAAACTTGCCATGCGACATACTTTCGTCCCTGCTTATTATACTCGTGACATGATTAAGAAGTTGCAACACTTAAAACAAGGTAGTGAAACAGTAACAAAATATTATGATGATTTACAAACTACCTTGTTGCATTCCTCTTTAGAAGAAAGTGAAGATGATTTTATGGATAGATTTTGGGGAGGATTAAACCGTGATATTCAAGAGATACTAATTCATGAAGAGTGTTATCCTATGGACCATTTGTTTCATCTTGCTTGCAAAGCTGAACAGGAAATAAAACGACGTGTTGGCCACGAGGAGAACAAGCGCACGGTGCACATTCCAAGAGTTGATATGATTGTTCCTTCAACTACTAGGCATACTATGACAACCACATCCGTTGTTGTCAGGACTACATCACCTCCACCATGTGACACATCGCCCCCGAGAGTGGCTACATCATCTGAGTTGATCATAAGAGGTAATGACAAAGGTACTGATCTTCCATCTCTACATGAGAATGATGAATGCCTTGTCAATTTGAATGCACCATCTGATGAGCTACCCACTACTTTGATCACACCACCTATTTTAGAGGACTACGTTGATAATTTGACTTTGCCATGTGATCAAACAACTGAAATACCAACAATTTTGAGTGCACCCATTGAATTAACTATTGATGCAAAAGAACCAATGTTTAATCATTTTGATATGACCTCTAATCTTGGTGATGATTCTGTGTTAAATGACTTATTGCATGTGATAGAGGCGAGGGTCCCGATCTTTCGATGAGGTGATGGATATCGCTTTGGTGGAAGTCGACTTTGACGATCCGACTACGAACGTGCGAGGACGTCGCGCCTTAGCAATCGCAAAACCAACTCCGAGAGGTTATTGACCATGCCGGAGCACGATCAACCTGACCACGAGGGTCTGTTTCCTGCGAGCAAACGAAGAACAAGCAAGAAACTAAGATTGCAATCTGGATATTGCGAATATAAGATGAAAGCTTTATTGATCAAGGTGGGGTTCTGTGACGCCTTTGTCTGGTCGTTGAACACAAACGAAGTACGCGAAGTTGCAACTATGGCGAACTTTTAATCTAAACAAAACCCAAGGAAAAGCTACTAGATGGATCTACTTATATAGGAGCAAGGGGTGGCGGCCAAGGAGGTGGGAGGACGTCCCAAGGCAGCCTAACTAAATCTAGGTCGTACAAGGCCAATGGGCCCAAGTGGAGGTGATGTAACACCTTTGGACTTGTAGTTTGACTCGGATTCTGCTGCAGCATCAGATTGTTTCGTCCACAACTCAACGCTCCGGACGAATTTGAAGGTGATTCCAATTGGGTTGGAAAGTGCGCGAAATCTAGTTTCCAACAAAAAAAGAATCACCCAATTCGGAGTCCGTATGAAAAACTTGTGTGCGTTTTGAGTCAGGTATGTCTGTGCAGTCCGAATCTGAATCCAAAACGTGAGAGACTTGGACTCTATCTTCTCTTGGGCCAAAAGTGACGTGAGAGAACTTTTTGGACAGCAAATAAACATCTCTTTCTTCCTTATCTTCATATGTGGATTGTACAAATGTCCCATACACCTGCAATTAGACAAAACACAAAAGTGTGTGAAGTATTTTTGTTCTGGATAACATAAATAGATTATTGAATAGTTTGCACTAGAAATCATCTGACAAATATGCATATATGCAATATTTTTGGTCATATCCAAGGTAGTCATGTCCTCATCATCCTCCCCTTCTTGAAAATAAAGCCGTCCTCGGCGTTGCTTAATCTGAAATGTGGCTAACAAAAGAGACAAGGTGTACATGTTGTATATGTATATGTCATCCATTTTTACTTCCCTTGATTTTTGCATATATGACACATAAATAGATGAGTAACTTGCATAGTTCATAAAATCTAAAGCCAAAAAATTAGCACAAGAAGTAGAAGGCATGAAAATATTGCAACTCAGTTTGCACATATAAGTGAAGCTCTTATTCATTTCAAAAGATTGACAATGTTCATCATTAAACCATCCCAACATTGGTGAATAAACCTTACTTGCATCAAATTTACATGCTACAACATGCTTAAATAAGCAAACATGCAATAAGTCATTCAACACAGAATCATCACCAAGATTAGAGGTCATATCAAAATGATTAAACATTGGTTCTTTTACATCAATAGTTAATTCAATGGGTGCACTCAAAATTGTTGGTATTTCAGTTGTTTGATCACATGGCAAAGTCAAATTTTCAACGTAGTCCTCTAAAATAGGTGGTGTGATCAAAGTAGTGGGTAGCTCATCAGATGGTGCATTCAAATTGACAAGGCATTCATCATTCTCATGTAGAGATGGAAGATCAGTACCTTTGTCATTACCTCTTATGATCAACTCAGATGATGTAGCCACTCTCGGGGGCGATGTGTCACATGGTGGAGGTGATGTAGTCCTGACAACAACGGATGTGGTTGTCATAGTATGCCTAGTAGTTGAAGGAACAATCATATCAACTCTAGGAATGTGCACCATGCGCTTGTTCTCCTCGTGGCCAACACGTCGTTTTATTTCCTGTTCAGCTTTGCAAGCAAGATGAAACAAATGGTCCATAGGATAACACTCTTCATGAATTAGTATCTCTTGAATATCACGGTTTAATCCTCCCCAAAATCTATCCATAAAATCATCTTCACTTTCTTCTAAAGAGGAATGCAACAAGGTAGTTTGTAAATCATCATAATATTTTGTTACAGTTTCACTACCTTGTTTTAAGTGTTGCAACTTCTTAATCATGTCACGAGTATAATAAGCAGGGACGAAAGTATGTCGCATGGCAAGTTTCAAATCATCCCAAGTAGTAGGTATATAATCAGGGTGTAACCGACAATATTCACTCCACCAAACCAAAGCATAACCAGTGAAAGAACCAACCGCAACCTTAACCTTTTTATGTTCATTGAAATTATGGGAAGCAAATATATTTTTTATGTCGAACTCCCATACAATATATAAAGCAGGTTTAAAACGGCCATTAAATGATGGTATAGATACATTAACCTGATCATGTGCATTTGGATGTTTGTGCACCTCTCGTGACGGTTGTGGTATTTGCAAAGGTGGTGGCACGTCTTGATAGAGGCAAAGGTGTCCCGTCTTTCGATGAGATGGTGGATTTCGCTTTGGTGGAAGTCGACTTTGACGATCCGACTACGAAACGTGCGAGGACGTCGCGCCTTAGCAATCGCTAAACCAACTCCGAGAGGTTATTGACCACGCCGGAGCACGATCAACCTGACCACGAGGGTCTGTTTCCTGCAAGCAAGAAACTAAGATTGCAATCTGGATATTGCGAATATAAGATGAAAGCTTTATTGATCAAGGTGGGGTTCTGTGACGCCTTTGTCTGGTCGTTGAACACAAACGAAGTACGCGAAGTTGCAGCTATGGCGAACTTTTAATCTAAACAAAACCCAAAGTCTAAACGATGCCCTAAGGGCTGTATATATGGAGGAAGAGGGGGGAATTTCGTGGCCCTTGGTGGAGGAGTCCGAAATCAACCCTATCTCTTGTTTCCCCACACATACGGACTCTAAAAATAGCCTATACTTATGTATTTCGAAATTACATGGGCCTGGCCCAATAATAAGGTGACGCAGCACCTAAAATAGCCTCGGGACGAAATTTATGAAGTGGCATCTTGTATATTTCGTCCAAGGCTTCATGCACCCATTATGGTGGCTTCAAAGTCCTGAAATCATCACTTGTAACTCCGTTCTTGTTCCCCTGGCGCATGCCATCATCTCCATGCTTGTTCTTGCTCCAATGTTCATCCTTCTCCAAGCTAGGCCCTTCATTTATAAGCAAAACAAATGTATCCAATTTAGGCAGCATCATATTCTCATGAACATTAGAATCATTACCAAGAAACGAAAGTACCTGGTAATTTAGTTGGCGTGCACGAGCTCTAGTAATTGGTCCAGTATGTATAGCAGCAGGGGCTGTGGGTGTAACAATTGTATTGATGTCCTCATCATGATGCACGTTTGTTCGGTAACCTTGGGAAGTGCACCTTTTGCACCGACCGAGTATCTTTTCTTGGCTATGTTGTTACTCCACAGGGAATTGAAGTTGATAAAGCCAAGATTGAAGCTATTGAGAGTTGGCCGCAGCCCAAAACGGTCACACAAGTGAGGAGTTTTCTTGGCCTCGCTGGATTCTATAGGCGTTTTGTGAGAGATTTTAGCACCATTGCTGCACCTCTCAATGAGCTTACAAAGAAAGATGTGCCTTTTCTTTGGGGTACCGCACAGGAAGAAGCCTTCACGGTATTGAAAGATAAGTTGACACATGCTCCTTTACTCCAACTTCCTGATTTTAATAAGACTTTTGAGCTTGAATGTGATGCTAGTGGAATTGGATTAGGAGGTGTGTTATTACAAGATGGCAAACCTGTTGCATACTTTTCTGAAAAATTGAGTGGGCCTAGTCTGAATTATTCTACTTATGATAAATAATTATATGCTCTTGTTCGGACTTTAGAAACATGGCAACATTATTTATGGCCCAAAGAATTTTTTATACATTCTGATCATGAATCTTTGAAACATATTAAAAGTCAAGCTAAACTGAATCGTAGACATGCTAAATGGGTTGAATTCATTGAGACTTACCCTTATGTCATTAAACACAAGAAGGGAAAAGAAAATGTTATTGCTGATGCATTGTCTCGTCGCTATACTATGCTTTCACAACTTGACTTCAAAATATTTGGTTTGGAGACCATCAAAGATCAATATGTGCATGATGCTGATTTTAAAGATGTAATGCAGAATTGTAAAGAAGGAAGAATGTGGAACAAGTTTGTTGTTAACGATGGATTTGTGTTTCGTGCTAACAAGCTATGCATTCCAGCTAGCTCCGTTCGTCTTTTGTTGTTGCAGGAGGCGCATGGAGGAGGATTAATGGGACACTTTGGCGTGAAGAAGACGGAGGACGTACTTGCTACACATTTCTTTTGGCCAAAGATGAGACGGGATGTTGAGCGTTTTATTGCTCGCTGCACTACATGTCAAAAAGCTAAGTCACGACTCAATCCTCATGGTTTATATATGCCTTTGCCTGTACCTAGTGTTCCTTGGGAGGATATATCTATGGACTTTGTTTTAGGTTTACCTCGAACAAAGAAGGGGAGGGATATCATATTTGTTGTCGTGGATAGATTCTCGAAAATGGCACACTTTATACCATGTCATAAAAGCGATGACGCTGTTAATGTTGCTGATTTGTTCTTTCGTGAAATTATTCGCTTGCATGGTGTGCCAAAAACTATTGTTTCAGATCGTGATACTAAATTTCTTAGCCACTTTTGGAGATGTTTATGGGCTAAGTTGGGGACTAAACTACTTTTTAGTACTACTTGTCACCCCCAAACTGATGGACAAACTGAAGTAGTCAATAGAACGTTGTCTACTATGCTTAGGGCTGTTTTGAAGAATAATAAGAAAATGTGGGAGGAATGCTTGCCTCATATTGAATTTGCTTATAATCGTTCATTGCATTCTACTACTAAGATGTGCCCTTTTGAAGTTGTGTATGGTTTCCTACCTCGTGCACCTATTGATTTGTTGCCTCTTCCATCTTCGGAGAAGGTTAATTTTGATGCTAAACAACGTGCTGAATTAATTTTAAAAATGCATGAGTTAACTAAGGAAAACATTGAGCGTATGAATGCTAAATATAAACTTGCTGGAGATAAGGGTAGAAAACATGTTGTGTTTGCACCTGGAGATCTTGTTTGGTTACATTTGCGTAAGGATAGATTTCCTGATTTGCGCAAATCAAAGCTAATGCCACGTGCTGATGGTCCCTTTAAGGTGTTAGAGAAAATAAATGATAATGCTTATAAACTTGAGTTGCCTGCAGATTTTGGGGTTAGTCCCACTTTTAACATTGCAGATTTGAAGCCTTATTTGGGTGAGGAAGATGAACTTCCGTCGAGGACGACTTCATTTCAAGAAGGGGAGGATGATGAGGACATCAATACAATTGTTACACCCACAGCCCCTGCTGCTATACATACTGGACCAATTACTAGAGCTCGTGCACGCCAACTAAATTACCAGGTACTTTCGTTTCTTGGTAATGATTCTAATGTTCATGAGAATATGATGCTGCCTAAATTGGATACATTTGTTTTGCTTACAAATGAAGGGCCTAGCTTGGAGAAGGATGAACATTGGAGCAAGAACAAGCATGGAGATGATGGCATGCGCAAGGGGAACAAGAACGGAGTTACAAGTGATGATTTCAGGACTTTGAAGCCACCATAATGGGTGCATGAAGCCTTGGACGAGATATACAAGATGCCACTTCATAAATTTTGTCCCGAGGCTATTTTAGGTGCTGCGTCACCTTATTATTGGGCCAGGCCCATGTAATTTCGAAATACATAAGTATAGGCTATTTTTAGAGTCCGTATGTGTGGGGAAACAAGAGATAGGGTTGATTTCGGACCCCTCCACCAAGGGCCACGAAATTCCCCCCTCTTCCTCCATATATACAACCCTTAGGGCATCGTTTAGACTTTGGGTTTTGTTTAGATTAAAAGTTCGCCATAGCTGCAACTTCGCGTACTTCGTTTGTGTTCAACGACCAGACAAAGGCGTCACAGAACCCCACCTTGATCAATAAAGCTTTCATCTTATATTCGCAATATCCAGATTGCAATCTTAGTTTCTTGCTTGTTCTTCGTTTGCTCGCAGGAAACAGACCCTCATGGTCAGGTTGATCGGGCTCCGGCGTGGTCAATAACCTCTCGGAGTTGGTTTAGCGATTGCTAAGGCGCGACGTCCTCGCACGTTCGTAGTCGGATCGTCAAAGTCGACTTCCACCAAAGCGAAATCCACCATCTCATCGAAAGACGGGACACCTTTGCCTCTATCAAGTGGTATCAGATTTCCAGGTTGCTCGGTGAGGTTTTACAGTTTTTCGTAGTTTAGATCGAATCTGTTCTTCATACCTACAGTCCACGAAAAAGCCACAAAAAAAATTAGGGTTAGTTCATCATATCCGAACCAATCTGAGCCTTTGCATAATCTTTTTAGGGTTTTGCTTTGTTGAATTTGCGGTTGCATCGTCGTGTCTAGTTGCTGGTCTTAGAGTCTAGTCTTTTATAGTTTCGAGTTCTGGTCATAAGTTGTCACGCCACCGCCGCACCATCATCATCACCCCTGCCATCTACCACCACCGCTTATCCGCCACCGCTTCGAATCCGCATCCATATACCACCACAGCTGTCATATACCACCACCGCTGCCATCTACCACCATATATCCACCACCAATCCGAGTTCTTGTCATATCAGGTTTGTTTTCGAGATCCATCTAGATTCCGATTCGTGTTTCCTTGCCGGAGTAGGTTTCGGAAAAAAAAAAGAGTCGGGTAGCCACGCTCCGTTTAGGCCCAAAATTTTTCGAAAACGCATTTTTCGAAAAAATTTCTGGCTATCCTATTTTTAGGTGTTTCTGAGTGTTTTGAGACAGGTGCCATTATAGGAAGTTTTTTTGACCCGTTTCCAGTTTTTGGGTCCGGACAGTTAAAAAAAAAAATTGGTCAAAAAAATTTCGTGCCCATCCTGTCAGTTTGAGCTAAGAAGAGTTTTGAGACACTCGCCATTATAGTGATTTTTCGCAAAAAAAAAAGCAGCGCAAAAAAAAAGAAGAAAAAAAAAGAGCGCAAAAAAAAAGAGCGATTTTTTTTTACCAGAGTGTGCTTTTCCCTTGTTTACGTGTCGCGCCGTGATTTTGTTAGTGTTCTAGGCTCGCGTCTCTAGCACAGTCTAGCCTAGGACCAGCACAGTACCGTCGTTGAGCGTTTATTCAACTTTGCATCTCTGAATTGATTATTGCTGACCCTTTTTGCTACCATATTATAAGCCTTCCCAGCTCCACATACATCTACGTCGTGCGTTTGACTCTCCCTGGTAATCGCTCTATCCAAGCTTTGAGAGTTTTTGACTACAACGGTTGCCGATCACCGCCTGCTGCTGGGTAAGAACTGGTAAGAATTTGAGATTTGCTTGACGGATTTGTGACACCCACCACCACCACTTGTTCGTAGTCTGTAGGATCATATTCTTGTGTGTTTCTATTGCTGCTAACCATGCCAGGATCACAAGCCGACGAGATTGACAGGGAGAATTTATCGAACAAGGAGCTTCATGATAAGTTTCAGCAAATGATGACTGAACAGGTGCAAGATGTGCTGAACAATTTTGAAGAGGCCATGGAGAAGATCACTGGCCTTGAGAAGACGTTCGAAACAAAGCTCGATAACAAGTTTAATGAATTGCTCGCGCGTCTTCCACCACCACCACCCGCTGCACCTAACGCACCTCTCCAACAACAACAACAACAACGACTACCTCCACGTCGCGAAGCAGACCTCCGCCGAGCAAGCCGTGTTCCTCTTGCGTTTGGCCAAACTGTTGGTGCTGCTGTTGATACTTCTGTGGCTCCTGCTGCTGATGCGGAGGAGGATGATTATGTGGGAGATTATGAGGATGAGGTTGATCAAAATCAACACTACATGCAGCCACCTGTACCACCACCAGCAGGTCGACCTCAGGTATATATTCGTAATGGTAGGCCTGCACCACCACCTCAGGTACGAGATGATGTCCATATTCCTAAACTGAAATTGAATATTCCACCATTTGAGGGTAGATATGTTCCTGATATATATCTTACTTGGGAGTTAGAAACTGAACAACGATTTACATGTTTACAATATCCTGAGGAGAGACGAGTTGCTGCTGCTGTTTGTGCTTTCACTAGTTTTGCATGTGTATGGTGGTCTGAACATTGTAGATTATATCCTATTCCAACTACTTGGGCTGCTTTGAAAACTGCTATGCGTACGCGCTGGGTTCCACCATATTATCAACGTGAATTGCTTCAAAAATTGCAGCATTTAAGACAAGGGAAAAATTCTGTAGAAGAATATTATCAGGAATTACAAACTGGCATGATTAGGTGTGGTATTGTTGAGGATAATGAAGCTATGCTTGCACGTTTTCTGGGTGGATTAAATAGAGAGATTCAGACCATTCTAGACTATAAGGAGTATACTAATATCACTCGTTTATTCCATCTTGCTTGTAAAGCTGAACGTGAAGTGCAGGATCGACAAGCATTGGGGCGAACTAACTTTTCTGCAGGCCGACCTTCATCATGGACACCACGTGCATCTTCTACTTCAACTGCACCAACACCTCCATCCGGTGCCACCTCCAGCCGTGATACAAGAAAACAGGCACAACCACCATTATCTTCCAAGAGCGCACCTGCGGGTCCTGCACAGCGTTCTTCTTCTTCCATGGCATCAACAGGGCACACAAGTGATATTATTTGTCGTCGTTGTAAGGGAGGAGGTCATTATGCGAGGGAATGCAAATCTCCGCGTGTGATGATTGCTACCGCGGATGGTGGATATGAGTCCGCTAGTGACTATGATGAGGAGACATTGGCTCTTGTTACACGTGAAGAACATGGTGGAGATGATTCTGATCATGAGACGCAATACATGGCTCCTGAAGACGCTGACAGGTATGAATGTTTAGTTGCTCAACGTGTTTTGAGTGTGCAGGTCACACAAGCTGAGCAAAATCAGAGGCACAATTTGTTCCATACCAAGGGAGTTGTGAAGGAACGTTCTGTGCGCGTCATAATAGACGGAGGGAGCTGCAACAACTTGGCTAGCATGGAGATGGTGGAGAAGCTTTCTCTCACCACAAGACCACATCCACATCCTTACTACATCCAATGGTTCAACAACAGCGGCAAGGTTAAGGTAACACGTACTGTTCGTGTGCATTTTAGTATCTCTACATACGCTGATTATGTTGATTGTAATGTGGTACCTATGCAAGCATGTTCCTTATTACTTGGTAGACCTTGGCAATTTGATAAAAATTCTGTACACCATGGTAGAAACAATCACTATACTCTTGTTCATAAGGATAAAAATATTACTTTGCTTCCTATGACTCCTGATTCCATTTTGAAAGATGATATTAATAGAGCTAATAAAGCAAAACAGGAGACGAATAAGAGTGAAAATCAGATTGTGGAAAAAGAATTTGAGAAACAAATGAAGCCTAATAATAAACCATCTAGTGTTGCTTCTGAAATTAAATTGAAAAGTGCATGTTTATTTGCCACCAAATCTGATATTGATGAGCTAGATTTCAGCAAATCTGTTTGCTATGCTTTTGTGTGCAAAGAGGCATTATTTTCATTCGAGGACGTGCCTTCCTCTTTGCCTCCTGCTGTCACTAACATTTTGCAGGAGTTCGCTGACGTCTTTCCACAAGACGTGCCACCGGGATTACCGCCTATTCGAGGGATTGAGCATCAGATTGACTTAATTTCCGGTGCTTCACTGCCAAACCGTGCACCATACCGTACCAATCCAGAGGAGACGAAGGAGATTATGCGTCAAGTACAAGAGCTTCTCGACAAAGGTTATATACGCGAATCGCTTAGTCCTTGTTCTGTTCCTATTATTCTAGTGCCGAAAAAGGATGGTACATCACGTATGTGTGTTGATTGTAGAGGCATTAATAATATTACTATTCGTTATCGTCATCCTATTCCTAGGCTAGATGATATGCTTGATGAATTGAGTGGCTCTACAATATTCTCCAAAGTTGATTTGCGTAGTGGATACCATCAAATTCGTATGAAATTGGGAGATGAATGGAAAACAGCATTTAAAACTAAGTTTGGATTATATGAGTGGTTAGTCATGCCTTTTGGGTTAACTAATGCGCCTAGTACTTTCATGAGACTAATGAACGAAGTTTTACGTGCTTTCATTGGACGATTTGTGGTAGTCTATTTTGATGATATACTGATTTATAGCAGATCTTTGGAAGAACATTTGGAACATTTACGTGCTATTTTTATTGCTCTACGTGATGCACGTTTGTTTGGTAACCTTGGGAAGTGCACCTTTTGCACCGACCGAGTATCTTTTCTTGGCTATGTTGTTACTCCACAGGGAATTGAAGTTGATCAAGCCAAGATTGAAGCTATTGAGAGTTGGCCGCAGCCCAAAACGGTCACACAAGTGAGGAGTTTTCTTGGCCTCGCTGGATTCTATAGGCGTTTTGTGAGAGATTTCAGCACCATTGCTGCACCTCTCAATGAGCTTACAAAGAAAGACGTGCCTTTTCTTTGGGGTACCGCACAGGAAGAAGCCTTCTCGGTATTGAAAGATAAGTTGACACATGCTCCTTTACTCCAACTTCCTGATTTTAATAAGACTTTTGAGCTTGAATGTGATGCTAGTGGAATTGGATTAGGAGGTGTGTTATTACAAGATGGCAAACCTGTTGCATACTTTTCTGAAAAATTGAGTGGGCCTAGTCTGAATTATTCTACTTATGATAAAGAATTATATGCTCTTGTTCGGACTTTAGAAACATGGCAACATTATTTATGGCCCAAAGAATTTGTTATACATTCTGATCATGAATCTTTGAAACATATTAAAAGTCAAGCTAAACTGAATCGTAGACATGCTAAATGGGTTGAATTCATTGAGACTTTCCCTTATGTCATTAAACACAAGAAGGGAAAAGAAAATGTTATTGCTGATGCATTGTCTCGTCGCTATACTATGCTTTCACAACTTGACTTCAAAATATTTGGTTTGGAGCCCATCAAAGATCAATATGTGCATGATGCTGATTTTAAAGATGTAATGCAGAATTGTAAAGAAGGAAGAATGTGGAACAAGTTTGTCTTTAACGATGGATTTGTGTTTCGTGCTAACAAGCTATGCATTCCAGCTAGCTCCGTTCGTCTTTTGTTGTTGCAGGAAGCGCATGGAGGAGGATTAATGGGACATTTTGGCGTGAAGAAGACGGAGGACGTACTTGCTACACATTTCTTTTGGCCAAAGATGAGACGGGATGTTGAGCGTTTTATTGCTCGCTGCACTACATGTCAAAAAGCTAAGTCACGACTCAATCCTCATGGTTTATATATGCCTTTGCCTATACCTAGTGTTCCTTGGGAGGATATATCTATGGACTTTGTTTTAGGTTTACCTCGAACAAAGAAGGGGAGGGATAGCATATTTGTTGTCGTGGATAGATTCTCGAAAATGGCACACTTTATACCATGTCATAAAAGCGATGATGCTGTTAATGTTGCTGATTTGTTCTTTCGTGAAATTATTCGATTGCATGGTGTGCCAAATACTATTGTTTCAGATCGTGATACTAATTTCTTAGCCAGTTTTGGAGATGTTTATGGGCTAAGTTGGGGACTAAACTGCTTTTTAGTACTACTTGTCACCCCCAAACTGATGGACAAACTGAAGTAGTCAATAGAACGTTGTCTACTATGCTTAGGGCTGTTTTGAAGAATAATAAGAAAATGTGGGAGGAATGCTTGCCTCATATTGAATTTGCTTATAATCGTTCATTGCATTCTACTACTAAGATGTGCCCTTTTGAAGTTGTGTATGGTTTCCTACCTCGTGCACCTATTGATTTGTTGCCTCTTCCATCTTCGGAGAAGGTTAATTTTGATGCTAAACAACGTGCTGAATTGATTTTAAAAATGCATGAGTTAACTAAGGAAAACATTGAGCGTATGAATGCCAAATATAAACTTGCTAGAGATAAGGGTAGAAAACATGTTGTGTTTGCACCTGGAGATCTTGTTTGGTTACATTTGCGTAAGGATAGATTTCCTGATTTGCGCAAATCAAAGCTCATGCCACGGGCTGATGGTCCCTTTAAGGTGTTAGAGAAAATAAATGATAATGCATATAAACTTGAGCTGCCTGCAGATTTTGGGGTTAGTCCCACTTTTAACATTGCAGATTTGAAGCCTTATTTGGGTGAGGAAGATGAACTTCCGTCGAGGACGACTTCATTTCAAGAAGGGGAGGATGATGAGGACATCAATACAATTGTTACACCCACAGCCCCTGCTGCTATACATACCGGACCAATTACTAGAGCTCGTGCACGCCAACTAAATTACCAGGTACTTTCGTTTCTTGGTAATGATTCTAATGTTCATGAGAATATGATGCTGCCTAAATTGGATACATTTGTTTTGCTTACAAATGAAGGGCCTAGCTTGGAGAAGGATGAACATTGGAGCAAGAACAAGCATGGAGATGATGGCATGCGCAAGGGGAACAAGAACGGAGTTACAAGTGATGATTTGAGGACTTTGAAGCCACCATAATGGGTGCATGAAGCCTTGGACGAAATATACAAGATGCCACTTCATAAATTTCGTCCCGAGGCTATTTTAGGTGCTGCGTCACCTTATTATTGGGCCAGGCCCATGTAATTTCGAAATACATAAGTATAGGCTATTTTTAGAGTCCGTATGTGTGGGGAAACAAGAGATAGGGTTGATTTCGGACCCCTCCACCAAGGGCCACGAAATTCCCCCCTCTTCCTCCATATATACAGCCCTTAGGGCATCGTTTAGACTTTGGGTTTTGTTTAGATCAAAAGTTCGCCATAGCTGCAACTTCGCGTACTTCGTTTGTGTTCAACGACCAGACAAAGGCATCACAGAACCCCACCTTGATCAATAAAGCTTTCATCTTATATTCGCAATATCCAGATTGCAATCTCAGTTTCTTGCTTGTTCTTCGTTTGCTCGCAGGAAACAGACCCTCGTGGTCAGGTTGATCGTGCTCCGGCGTGGTCAATAACCTCTCGGAGTTGGTTTAGCGATTGCTAAGGCGCGACGTCCTCGCACGTTCGTAGTCGGATCGTCAAAGTCGACTTCCACCAAAGCGATATCCATCATCTCATCGAAAGACGGGACACCTTTGCCTCTATCACGTACACTCCACTGGCAATCGCTTTACTCAATATTCGGAGTTACTTGACACCGCTGGTTGCCGATCACCGCCTGCTGCATGGTAAGAACTTGTAAGACATTGATATTTGCTTTACTGTGAGCGTTTTACCACCACATCCTAGTAGTTATAGGAACATTATTTTTGGGTTTTGTTTCTTGTTCTACTAATCATGACAGGATCCAGAGTCAATTCATGGGCTTTGTCGATCGCGGGAGACGTGCCACCACCTTTGCAAATACCACAACCGTCACGAGAGGTGCACAAACATCCAAATGCACATGATCAGGTTAATGTATCTATACCACCATTTAATGGCCGTTTTAAACCTGCTTTATATATTGAATGGGAGTTCGACATAAAAAATATATTTGCTTCCCACAATTTCAATGAACATAAAAAGGTTAAGGTTGCGGTTGGTTCTTTCACTGGTTATGCTTTGGTTTGGTGGAGTGAATATTGTCGGTTACACCCTGATTATATACCTACTACTTGGGATGATTTGAAACTTGCCATGCGACATACTTTCGTCCCTGCTTATTATACTCGTGACATGATTAAGAAGTTGCAACACTTAAAACAAGGTAGTGAAACTGTAACAAAATATTATGATGATTTACAAACTACCTTGTTGCATTCCTCTTTAGAAGAAAGTGAAGATGATTTTATGGATAGATTTTGGGGAGGATTAAACCGTGATATTCAAGAGATACTAATTCATGAAGAGTGTTATCCTATGGACCATTTGTTTCATCTTGCTTGCAAAGCTGAACAGGAAATAAAACGACGTGTTGGCCACGAGGAGAACAAGCGCATGGTGCACATTCCTAGAGTTGATATGATTGTTCCTTCAACTACTAGGCATACTATGACAACCACATCCGTTGTTGTCAGGACTACATCACCTCCACCATGTGACACATCGCCCCCGAGAGTGGCTACATCATCTGAGTTGATCATAAGAGGTAATGACAAAGGTACTGATCTTCCATCTCTACATGAGAATGATGAATGCCTTGTCAATTTGAATGCACCATCTGATGAGCTACCCACTACTTTGATCACACCACCTATTTTAGAGGACTACGTTGATAATTTGACTTTGCCATGTGATCAAACAACTGAAATACCAACAATTTTGAGTGCACCCATTGAATTAACTATTGATGCAAAAGAACCAATGTTTAATCATTTTGATATGACCTCTAATCTTGGTGATGATTCTGTGTTGAATGACTTATTGCATGTTTGCTTATTTAAGCATGTTGTAGCATGTAAATTTGATGCAAGTAAGGTTTATTCACCAATGTTGGCATGGTTTAATGATGAACATTGTCAATCTTTTGAAATGAATAAGAGCTTCACTTATATGTGCAAACTGAGTTGCAATATTTTCATGCCTTCTACTTCTTGTGCTAATTTTTTGGCTTTCGATTTTATGAACTATGCAAGTTACTCATCTATTCATGTGTCATATATGCAAAAATCAAGGGAAGTAAAAATGGATGACATATACATATACAACATGTACACCTTGTCTCTTTTGTTAGCCACATTTCAGATTAAGCAACGCCGAGGACGGCTTTATTTTCAAGAAGGGGAGGATGATAAGGACATGACTACCTTGGATATGACCAAAAATATTGCATATATGCATATTTGTCAGGTGATTTCTAGTGCAAACTATTCAATAATCTATTTATGTTATCCAGAACAAAAATACTTCACACACTTTTGTGTTTTGTCTAATTGCAGGTGTATGGGACATTTGTACAATCCACATATGAAGATAAGGAAGAAAGAGATGTTTATTTGCTGTCCAAAAAGTTCTCTCACGTCACTTTTGGCCCAAGAGAAGATAGAGTCCAAGTCTCTCACGTTCTGGATTCAGATTCGGACTGCACAGACATACCTGACTCAAAACGCACACAAGTTTTTCATACGGACTCCGAATTGGGTGATTCTTTTTTTTGTTGGAAACTAGATTTCGTGCACTTTCCAACCCAATTGGAATCACCTTCAACTTCGTCCGGAGCGTTGAGTTGTGGACGAAACAATCTGATGCTGCAGCAGAATCCGAGTCAAACTACAAGTCCAAAGGTGTTACATCACCTCCACTTGGGCCCATTGGCCTTGTACGACCTAGGGTTGGTTTTAGGATGCCTTGGGACGTTCTCCCACCTTCTTGACCGCCACCCCTTCCTCCTATATAAGTAGATCCATCTAGTAGCTTTTTCCTTGGTGATGAGGACATCAATACAATTGTTACACCCACAGCCCTGCTGCTATACATACTGGACCAATTACTAGAGCTCGTGCACGCCAACTAAATTGCCAGGTACTTTCGTTTCTTGGTAATGATTCTAATGTTCATGAGAATATGATGCTGCCTAAATTGGATACATTTGTTTTGCTTACAAATGAAGGGCCTAGCTTGGAGAAGGATGAACATTGGAGCAAGAACAAGCATGGAGATGATGGCATGCGCAAGGGGAACAAGAACGGAGTTACAAGTGATGATTTCAGGACTTTGAAGCCACCATAATGGGTGCATGAAGCCTTGGACGAAATATACAAGATGCCACTTCATAAATTTCGTCCCGAGGCTATTTTAGGTGCTGCGTCACCTTATTATTGGGCCAGGCCCATGTAATTTCGAAATACATAAGTATAGGCTATTTTTAGAGTCCGTATGTGTGGGGAAACAAGAGATAGGGTTGATTTCGGACCCCTCCACCAAGGGCCACGAAATTCCCCCTCCCCCTCTTCCTCCATATATACAGCCCTTAGGGCATCGTTTAGACTTTGGGTTTTGTTTAGATTAAAAGTTCGCCATAGCTGCAACTTCGCGTACTTCGTTTGTGTTCAACGACCAGACAAAGGCGTCACAGAACCCCACCTTGATCAATAAAGCTTTCATCTTATATTCGCAATATCCAGATTGCAATCTTAGTTTCTTGCTTGTTCTTCGTTTGCTCGCAGGAAACAGACCCTCGTGGTCAGGTTGATCGTGCTCCGGCGTGGTCAATAACCTCTCGGAGTTGGTTTAGCGATTGCTAAGGCGCGACGTCCTCGCACGTTCGTAGTCGGATCGTCAAAGTCGACTTCCACCAAAGCGAAATCCACCATCTCATCGAAAGACGGGACACCTTTGCCTCTATCACTATAGCATCGATCTTTCACGTTTGGAGTGGATCCTATGGGGAATCACGAAGAACACGCGGAAGCACAAAGGGAAACACGGGGGAAAACGAGAGAGAATCACTCAACCAACAAGGAATCGATCACACAAGTGCTAGATCACCACACACATAAGAGATCCACAAGATCCAAAGTCAACAAAGGTAAGGATACAAAGGAACCGTTCTTCTCCAAAAGGAGGCCTTGATGTTCTTCCCTAGAAGGGGTCTTGAATCCGCTTGGGGGATCTTCTCCAAAGAGGTCGTGATCTCCGAGGAGAAGTATCCAAGTGGATGAGCAAAGGCTCTCACACAAATATGAGCTAACCCAATGCTAACCCTCAAAATGGGGAGGAGGAGGTCTATTTATAGTGCTAAGCCACGAAGGGGTAAGTGAGGGGCGAAGGGGTACACGGGCCTCGGCCCAAGTCATGCGCGCAGGCAAGGCCGGATGATCCGGATGGGGTCCCGGATGATCCGGGCGTCGGGGTCCGGATGATCCGGATGGAGTTCCGGATGATCCGGCTTCGAAGGAAGCCTTCGGGTGTCTTCGGCGTAGTTACCCGGACGATCCGGGGGAGGGTCCGGATGATCCGGATCAGCCCGGATGATCCGGATGGCGGTCCGGATGTCCGGCCTGGCTCCAACAGCCGCTCCGTCTTCTTCTTCTCCTTTCTTCCGTCTTCTCTTCCATGCTTGGCCTTGGTCCTTGGGTTCTCCATGGTCATCTTGGTTGTACCTGAGTGTATGCAAGGTCCATGCATGAGGTAGTAGCCATGTCTCATATGCGGAAAGTGACGGTTCGAAGAGGAGTGAATTCACCTTGTGTCCAATGGCGTATGTTCGAGGTCTCGTCATATGTCCTCTTGGGGCTTGGAGAGTAGTCGGAGTGTACATGGGGATGAACGTGGGATGCTCCGCATCACAAAGCGCGTGAAGCTTATCAAGATGATCTAGAATGAGATGCAAAGCATTCATGGGAGGAAATGCAATCATTGTGCACACGAATGTGTTGTAAATATGATTAATGCAACCACGGTGCAAAATGATGTCATAGTGAGACGGTTTATCAATAGCATGAATATGGCAACGGATGCTCAATATGTGTAAGCTATCATGCAATTGATGGTGGACGATATGATAATGATGTATGAATATGCCATCAAGGTAGATCACAACAAATTTGCTAAGGAAGTGCATAAGCTCATATATCATGGATGGCATGGAAATAAATGCAACAAGACAAGCATAATGTGAGTCAATCCATGCATGGGGTGCAAACTTGTGGTGAGTATGAAATGTCCATCGAGCATGACATGTAGGAGCACAATCAACAAATATGGAGGTGTTGGTGTACCAATGCTCGATGTCGAGGCATGAGTGGAGTTCCGAAGGTGCATCCAATAAGTGCGAGCGCTCCTCAATGTGAAGGTCCATGTAGCCAATCTCCAATGTTGCTCCTCCGATCATGAGATGTATCATGTAGACAACAAGTTGGAAACAACAATGAAAGAGTGACCCATCCAATATGCGTATTTGAGGATGGCTCAAAGAGAAGGAGTTCACCTTATGAATGTGCCCGAAGATGTTGGAGTTGCACATCATGTATGCCTTCACATAACCAATATGTCTCATGACGGTAATGCCTTGTGAATCCTTCAAAATGAAAGAACATGACAAACACTTGGAAAAACAACTGAGGTTAGAGGACATGCAAAACCTATCATTCGAGTGGTAATATACCCAACAAGTGTATGCATCATGCTCATCATAAGAAAGGACAAGGGAGTATTGCATATTATGGAGGCATATGGTGCAATAACAACCAAATACAATAGGCTCAATCAAACAAGCATGCATCACAAGTAAAGTGTCAAAGTCTCCAAGATCAATAAGCATAGTATGGTTGCACTCAATACAAGTGGATATGAAAGATGCAACTAATGGACACAACAGACAATGATCAAGATATATCATGTGAGAGGCATGAGCATATATGTCATCAACCCAAGAAAGCAAGTAATAGTGGAACATGGTGATGCAACATAGCAAGCAATCATATCGATCAAGTCAAGCATGCTAGTAGTGCGAAGATGCAACATACTAGAGGGAATAATGGCAAGCATGTCATGTGTGCAAATAGTGGGCATGAATAATGCACATGACATATCACAAGCAGGAAAGCAAGATATGAGGAAAGTAGGTTCATGGTGTTGGCAAGAAGTCCTATGTAAATAGAAATGTAACATCATGACTTTCCCAACACAAGAATCAACAATAGCATGAGGCACATGATAAAACATGGCAAAAGCAACAAGGCTCTCCACCAAGCATGCAAATACACATAGTAGTAACATAATGACGAATCATGGGTAGATGCAAGCAAGGGTCACAATTGCAAGGCAAAGGCATAGGAGCAAGCATAACATGCAAAGTGAACACAATAGTATGGGAATAAAGGGACAAGTGATATATAGCCCATAGCCGTGTGAGAGCCAAGTAGAAGAGATGCGCGTAGTCCTTGCACGAAGGGAATGGTGGTAAGGATAGTCCACGGGATCTCAAACCGCTGTTGCTCTCCAGAGCTCGTTTCGTCAACTCTTGGGATTGATAGGTTGACGAGTATACATGAGTACCTACATAAAACAAAGGGAAAGGGAAAATTGTGTGTGCGTGGTATATGTACACATCATCCATCATGATGCGCACGTGCATGTGTCGGTTAGCACATAATATCCAATGCTCAAATAAATGAGATGCGTGATATAGAAACATGTCATCCATCATGAGAGGTTTGTTATTATGTATAGCATAATGGAGACTCAAATTGTGTAATGCATCATGAGAAATCTCTAGAGCATTATTATTCATGGGATGCATAAGGTGCACACAATTATGGGAATCATGTAAAGTATGGAATGCATCAAAATCTCCTAATATGTATGAGGAAACTATGGGGGTCTCCTCATGAGCATGAGTAGCAACATCACATGGAGAATATTGACAACATCCAAAACAAAAGCATATTTGGAACAATGTGATCATGGCATGGCATAGTAGATGAATTGTGCAAATCATGTAAAGGAAGCATGGCAATATCATCACAAGAGAAGCAAAAGCCAATGACCATCATCTCGTCATCTATGCCATAAGTGTAAATGGGATTGATTTTATTGGGGTATGCATAGTTACTATGTTGAGATTGTAATGATGCAATATGGGAGATCTCACTCATAGCATATGGCAAGTTCAATGGATTGTCAAACATGATGTGACCAATAGAATTTTCACATGATATCCTATGGAGCATGGCATCACAACTAGGCAACTCAACATGCTCATCATCATATTCATCATAAATAGGTAAGTCAAGGCATGAAGAAGTCTCACTAGCATGAAGCATGGGAATAGGTGGGTCAACATCATGGAAGAAATCAATGTCTAGAGAGTCCACTAGTGGGACAAGAGAAGCACCATCACATATGTTACCTTTGGAGCGTCGCTCATGTGTTGTAGGTGAGGTGTTGAAGATCGTCTCGTTGTCATCTTTGTCTTGATGGAACCATGTGGGGGTGCATCATCGTCCAACATGGCCCTCGGTGTCTCCTTTGGAGGGATGGATTCGTCGAGGATAGGCATGTCATCATGTAGGAGACCTAGCACCAAGGAAGAAAACACACTAGGAGTAGAGGTTAAGTCGTTAGAAATCATAGTGGCCTCACGTGCCGTGTCAACTACCTCACTCTCTAAGTGTTGTGGTGATAGAGGCAAATGTGTCCCGTCTTTCGATGAGATGATGGATATCGCTTTGGTGGCAGTCGACTTTGACGATCCGACTACGAACGTGCGAGGACGTCGCGCCTTAGCAATCGCTAAACCAACTCCGAGAGGTTATTGACCACGCCGGAGCACGATCAACCTGACCACGAGGGTCTGTTTCCTGCGAGCAAACGAAGAACAAGCAAGAAACTGAGATTGCAATCTGGATATTGCGAATATAAGATGAAAGCTTTATTGATCAAGGTGGGGTTCTGTGACGCCTTTGTCTGGTCGTTGAACATAAACGAAGTACGCGAAGTTGCAGCTATGGCGAACTTTTAATCTAAACAAAACCCAAAGAAAAGCTACTAGATGGATCTACTTATATAGGAGCAAGGGGTGGCGGCCAAGGAGGTGGGAGGACGTCCCAAGGCAGCCTAAAACTAAATCTAGGTCGTACAAGGCCAATGGGCCCAAGTGGAGGTGATGTAACACCTTTGGACTTGTAGTTTGACTCGGATTCTGCTGCAGCATCAGATTGTTTCGTCCACAACTCAACGCTACGGACGAATTTGAAGGTGATTCCAATTGGGTTGGAAAGTGCACGAAATCTAGTTTCCAACAAAAAAAGAATCACCCAATTCGGAGTCCGTATGAAAAACTTGTGTGCGTTTTGAGTCAGGTATGTCTGTGCAGTCCGAATCTGAATCCAGAACGTGAGAGACTTGGACTCTATCTTCTCTTGGGCCAAAAGTGACGTGAGAGAACTTTTTAGACAGCAAATAAACATCTCTTTCTTCCTTATCTTCATATGTGGATTGTACAAATGTCCCATACACCTGCAATTAGACAAAACACAAAAGTGTGTGAAGTATTTTTGTTCTGGATAACATAAATAGATTATTGAATAGTTTGCACTAGAAATCACCTGACAAATATGCATATATGCAATATTTTTGGTCATATCCAAGGTAGTCATGTCCTCATCATCCTCCCCTTCTTGAAAATAAAGCGGTCCTCGGCGTTGCTTAATCTGAAATGTGGCTAACAAAAGAGACAAGGTGTACATGTTGTATATGTATATGTCATCCATTTTTACTTCCCTTGATTTTTGCACGTATGACACATGTATACATGAGTAACTTTCATAGTTCATAAAAACTAAAGCCAAAAAATTATCACAAGAAGTAGAAGGCATGAAAATATTAGAACTCAGTTTGCACATATAAGTGAAGCTCTTATTCATTTCAAAAGATTCGCAATGTTCATCATTAAACCATCCCAACTTTGGTGAATAAACCTTACTTGCATCAAATTTACATGCTACAACATGCTTAAATAAGCAAACATGCAATAAGTCATTGGACACAGAATCATCACCAAGATTGGAGGCCATATCAAAATGATTAAACATTAGTTCTTTTGCATCAACAGTTAATTCAATGGGTGCACTCAAAATTATTGATATTTCAGTTGTTTGATCACATGACGCATTCATGACAGTAACAAGATTCTCTAAAATAGGTGGTGTGCTCAAATCAACAGGTAACTCAATACATGACACATTCAAGTTAACTAGGCATGCATCATTCTCATGTGAAGTTATATCATCAATACCTTTACTGCTACCTTGTGGCAATGATGTAGCTGATGTAGGTACGGACGTTGACAATGTACCATACCCTTGAGATGATGTTGCGCTCACAATCCGAGGTGGGGCTGCTCTAGTAGGTGCAATAGTGGAGTAACCAACCGGCGATGGTGAGCATGAACTGGAATAGTAGTTGTTGTAGTCACCTAATGCATCCTCCTGTATCTGTCTCTCAAAGGTACAAGCACGGACATACATACCAGTAATGCAACGAGGAATATACCGAAATCTTGCCTGAATATCATGGTTCAAACCACCAAAAAAATCTATTCATTGTATCATCCTCAGATTCTTCTATGTCACAATGATGCATATAAGATTTGAACTCTTGGTAGTAAGCATGAACAGTGTTACTGCCTTGTTTTAATTGCTCCAATTGGCAACGCAATTCACGACGGTAGTAAGGAGGAAAAAATTGTTGTCTCATTACAGCTTTCAAAACTTTCCAAGTTGTGGGTTGGTTATCAATGTTTTTCTTACAATGTACACTCCACCAAACAGAAGCAAAACCAGTAAATGCTCTAATGGTAGCTCGTACTCTCTCAAGTTCAGAAAAATCATGGTGACTAAAAACTTGTTCTACTTCAAGCTCCCAAGCTAGATAAATAGCAGGATTAAATCTACCCTCAAATGATGGTAAAGAGATAACCTGACCATATGCTTGTGTGTGTTGTCCCAACTCTTGTGATGGTGAAGATGTGTCCGTCGTCCAAGAACTTCTATCTCTGGAACCTGTCATGATTAGTAGAAACAAGAACCAAAATTCGAGAATAATGTTCCTATGAACTACTAGGATGTGGTTGTAAAGTGCTCACAGTAAAGCAAATATCAATATCTTACAAGTTCTTACCATGCAGCAGGTGGTGACAGGCAACCAGCGGTGTCAAATAACTCTGAAGATTGTGTAAAGCGATTGCCAGGGGAACGTGCGTATACACGGTGTAGAAATATGTGGAGCTGGGTTGGCTATATATGGTAGCAAAAGATTAGCAATAATCAATTCAGAGATGCAATGTTGAATAAACGCTCAACGACGGTACTGTGCTGGTCCTAGGCTAGACCGAACTAGAGACGCGAGCCTAGAACACTAATGAGGTCACGTCGTAGCACAACCAGCATCAATGAAGGATACTAAGTAGCTCTGGACAACAAGATATAAGTGAAGATCACAAAGGCAGTAAAGATAATGATGTGAAACAACAGCCAAGCTGTTTTACTGAACAGTGCACAAAACAGATTCCAATCCGAATTCAACTACGAGATTGAGTCTAAAAAGATCCGAATTTTGTTTTTTTTTCTCTTTTTTTTCCTCACACTTTTTTTTCTTTCTCTCCTTTTTTTTCTCTGACTTTTTTTTCTCTTTTTTTTCTCTCGTTTTTTTCTCTCTTTTTTTCTCCCTCTTTCCAAAACAAACTAGATAAGATGCAGATTGGATCAAGTGAAGATGTGAACGATCTCAACTATTATTATGACAATGAATGGTGGGTAGCACGTGGTGGAAATTGATGGATGGGTGGTGGACAGCGGAAGAGATAATGATGCAGCGGTGGCGTGACTAATGTGAACAGAACTCGAAACTCTAAACGAACTAGACACTAAGACCAGCAACTCGACACGACGATGCAACCGATAATTCAACTATGCAAGCAATGAAAAGAAAATTGCAAAGGCTCAGACTGGCTTGGACCAAGGATGAATAGATCTAACTCTTTTTTGTGGCTTTTTCTTGGACAATAGGTAAGAAAATAAATCTAATCTAGGAAAACTGGAAATTCTCACCGAGCAACCTGAAAACTGATACCACTTAATAGAGGCGGGGTGTCCCGATCTTTCGATGAGATGATGGATATCGCTTTGGTGGCAGTCGACTTTGACGATCCGACTACGAACGTGCGAGGACGTCGCGCCTTAGCAATCGCTAAACCAACTCCGAGAGGTTATTGACCACGCCGGAGCACGATCAACCTGACCACGAGGGTCTGTTTCCTGCGAGCAAACGAAGAACAAGCAAGAAACTGAGATTGCAATCTGGATATTGCGAATATAAGATGAAAGCTTTATTGATCAAGGTGGGGTTCTGTGACGCCTTTGTCTGGTCGTTGAACACAAATGAAGTACGCGAAGTTGCAGCTATGGCGAACTTTTAATCTAAAAAAAACCCAAGGAAAAGCTACTAGATGGATCTACTTATATAGGAGCAAGGGGTGGCGGCCAAGGAGGTGGGAGGACGTCCCAAGGCAGCCTAAAACTAAATCTAGGTCGTACAAGGCCAATGGGCCCAAGTGGAGGTGATGTAACACCTTTGGACTTGTAGTTTGACTCGGATTCTGCTGCAGCATCAGATTGTTTCGTCCACAACTCAACGCTCCGGACGAATTTGAAGGTGATTCCAATTGGGTTGGAAAGTGCACGAAATCTAGTTTCCAACAAAAAAAGAATCACCCAATTCGGAGTCCGTATGAAAAGCTTGTGTGCGTTTTGAGTCAGGTATGTCTGTGCAGTCCGAATCTGAATCCAGAACGTGAGAGACTTGGACTCTATCTTCTCTTGGGCCAAAAGTGACGTGAGAGAACTTTTTAGACAGCAAATAAACATCTCTTTCTTCCTTATCTTCATATGTGGATTGTACAAATGTCCCATACACCTGCAATTAGACAAAACACAAAAGTGTGTGAAGTATTTTTGTTCTGGATAACATAAATAGATTATTGAATAGTTTGCACTAGAAATCACCTGACAAATATGCATATATGCAATATTTTTGGTCATATCCAAGGTAGTCATGTCCTCATCATGTGGCTCACTCACTCCCTCAAGGATGCTCTCACTCATATGGTTGGTGGAGTCACTCAAATGGCGCTCAACCTCACATAGGATGTGTGGCATGCTCTCATGTGTGGGGCTAGTGGTGGTCACACTCACCCTCTCATAGAAAATGCTCTCAATGTCATGTATGGTGGAGTCACTCATCTCTCTCATGGGGTGGTGGCTCTCCTCACATGACAAATGGGGCAGCTCAACATATGTGGGTGTCGGAGAGGTGTAGGTGCAAATGTCTCCGTGTGCGGTCGCGTAGCTTGACTCGGGGTATGAGTCCAATGTGGGCGCCGTCTTCATGTTGTTGAGGAGGTTTGCCCTCGTCGCCGTGGTCGAAGGGGATGGCCCTTGCTCGACCTTCTTGTCACCATCTTGGTGTTGGAGGCCCATAAGATGTGGCACCTCGTAGCTCGTCTCCATGACCGAAGGGAGTTTCCCATGCTCGGCCCTCTTCCTTGGGGGGCTTCCGAAGATGGATGTGTCGCCCTCGCTTGTAGGTGGTCGCCTTGTTGTTGAGGATGTCGATGTAGGCGAACTCATGGGAAGTAGGCGAAGATGCCGTACGTCCAAAGGCGAAGATGCCTTGAGAACACTTGGCAAAGATGCCAAAGTGGTTGATGTAGCCGTAGCGCCGTCTTGGTGGTGGTCGTCTCGCGGTCTTCTTTTGTGCTCTTGAAGCTTGGAGTTGGCGTGAATTAGGGCTTGTCGGGACTTGTGCACTTGCGCTTGTGGAGCATCTTCATGATGATGATGTCATTGTTGTGCTTGAACTCGTAGTAGATGTCGTTCGTCGTCATCGTGCACATGTTGCTTGGAGGTGACTTGCCCTTCATGACGATGTGGATCACGAACGTAGATGTCGTGATGGTGGTTGCCATGTAGATGTGGACGAGGACGATTTGCACTTGCATCGTTCCGCGCTCCGAAGACTTGTGGCTTGAATGTCGCCGCCTTTAAGATGACGAAGGGGAAGAAGACTTAATCAAGGCTCTAATCTCCTCCATCCTTGCATCTTGCTCCTCTTTATGTGCGGAAAGCTTCTTGTTTATGTAGTCCCTTTTCCTTGCTTCGGAGTGAAAAATGTCGATGGAGATGTTCTCGATGCGCTCTCGCAATCTTGATTGTGCGCCTTGCATTTGTCGTTGTAGATCAAAGATGGACGCTTTGGAGATGTAGTTGTTCATGCCGTCGTTGTTGTCGTAGACTAGAGAGGAAATGCCTTGCCTATCCATCACAAGACTCGAGCAAATATGAGTGGGAGAAAGAGAAGAACTTACACCAATGTACCCTGATGAGGACATCAATACCATTGTTACACCCACAGCCCCTACTGCTACATATACGGGACCAATTACTAGAGCTCACGCACGCCAATTAAATTATCAGGTACTTTCGTTTCTTGGTAATGATTCTAATGTTCATGAGAATATGATGCTGCCTAAATTGGATACATTTGTTTTGCTTACAAATGAAGGGCCTAGCTTGGAGAAGGATGAACATTGGAGCAAGAACAAGCATGGAGATGATGCCATGCGCAAGGGGAACAAGAACGGAGTTACAAATGATGATTTCAGGACTTTGAAGCCACCATAATGGGTGCATGAAGCCTTGGACGAAATATACAAGATGCCACTTCATAAATTTCGTCCCGAGGCTATTATAGGTGCTGCGTCACCTTTTTATTGGGCCAGGCCCATGTAATTTCGAAATACATAGGTATAGGCTATTTTTAGAGTCCGTATGTGTGGGGAAACAAGAGATAGGGTTGATTTCGGACCCCTCCACCAAGGACCACGAAATTCCCCCTCTCTTCCTCCATATATACAGCCCTTAGGGCACCGTTTAGACTTTGGGTTTTGTTTAGATTAAAAGTTCGCCATAGCTGCAACTTCGCGTACTTCGTTTGTGTTCAACGACCAGACAAAGGCGTCACAGAACCCCACCTTGATCAATAAAGCTTTCATCTTATATTCGCAATATCCAGATTGCAATCTTAGTTTCTTGCTTGTTCTTCGTTTGCTCGCAGGAAACAGACCCTCGTGGTCAGGTTGATCGTGCTCTGGCGTGGTCAATAACCTCTCGGAGTTGGTTTAGCGATTGCTAAGGCGCGACGTCCTCGCACGTTCGTAGTCGGATCGTCAAAGTCGACTTCAACCAAAGCGATATCCATCATCTCATCGAAAGACGGGACACCTTGGCCTCTATCAAGTGGTATCAGATTTCCAGGTTGCTCGGTGAGATTTTACAGTTTTTCTTAGATCGAGTCTGTTCTTCATACCTATAGTCCACGAAAAAACCAAAAAAAAAAATTAGGGTTAGTTCATCCCATCCGAACCAATCTGAGCCTTGCATAATCTTTTCTGTATTTGCTTTGTTGAATTTGCGGTTGCATCGTCGTGTCCAGTTGCTGGTCTTAGAGTCTAGTCTTTTAGAGTTTCGAGTTCTGTTCACAGGTTGTCACGTCGCCGCTGCCATATATCACCACCGCATCATCATCGTCGTTGTTGCCATATACCACCACCACATATTCACCGTCAATCCGAATCCATATACGCCACCACATATCCGCCGCCATCACGCCAATCCGAGTTCACCTGCAACATATATCCGCCACCTGTCCGTGTTCCACCAGATTCATCTTCACCACCAGTCCGAGTTCCACCAGATTCATCTCCGCCACCAGTCCTAGTCCGAGTCCAGTAATTGTTGCGTTGTTCTCGATTTCCAGATCACGGGATACTCCGAGTCGTGACAGAGAAGGACTCCCCAACTTCCGAGCCACCCGTAGAAGAAAAATAGTTCCAATTTCAAAAAAAAACTAAGTCTGGAAAATTCTGGCTAGGCAGTTTTTAGACCATTTGTAGACTTTTTCGAAAAAAATTTGTTGCGGAGGAAAAAAAAAGAGGAAAAAAAGTGCAAAAAAAAAGAGAAAAAACAATTCAGAGTGTGCTCCTCCCTTGTTTACGTGCCGCGCCGTGATTTTGTTGGTGTTCTAGGCTCGCGTCTCTAGCACAGTCTAGCCTAGGACCAGCACAGTACCGTCGTTGAGCGTTTATTCAACTTTGCATCTCTGAATTGATTATTGCTGACCCTTTTTGCTACCATATTATAAGCCTTCCCAGCTCCACATACATCTACGTCGTGCGTTTGACTCTCCATGGTAATCGCTCTATCCAAGCTTTGAGAGTTTTGACTACAACGGTTGCCGATCACCGCCTGCTGCTGGGTAAGAACTGGTAAGAATTTGAGTTTTGCTTGACGGGTTTGTGACACCCACCACCACCACTTGTTCGTAGTCTGTAGGATCATATTCTTGTGTGTTTCTATTGCTGCTAACCATGCCAGGATCACAAGCCGACGAGATTGACTGGGAGAATTTATCGAACAAGGAGCTTCATGATAAGTTTCAGCAAATGATGACTGAACAGGTGCAAGATGTGCTGAACAATTTTGAAGAGGCCATGGAGAAGATCACTGGCCTTGAGAAGACATTCGAAACAAAGCTCGATAACAAGTTTAATGAATTGCTCGCGCGTCTTCCACCACCACCACCCGCTGCACCTAACGCACCTCTCCAACAACAACAACAACGACTACCTCCACGTCGCGAAACAGACCTCCGCCGAGCAAGCCGTGTTCCTCTTGCGTTTGGCCAAACTGTTGGTGCTGCCGTTGATACTTCTGTGGCTCCTGCTGCTGATGCGGAGGAGGATGATTATGTGGGAGATTATGAGGATGAGGTTGATCAAAATCAGCACTACGTGCAGCCACCTGTACCACCACCAGCAGGTCGACCTCAGGTATATATTCGTAATGGTAGGCCTGCACCACCACCTCAGGTACGAGATGATGTCCATATTCCTAAACTGAAATTGAATATTCCACCATTTGAGGGTAGATATGTTCCTGATATATATCTTACTTGGGAGTTAGAAACTGAACAACGATTTACATGTTTACAATATCCTGAGGAGAGACGAGTTGCTGCTGTTGTTTGTGCTTTCACTAGTTTTGCATGTGTATGGTGGTCTGAACATTGTAGATTATATCCTATTCCAACTACTTGGGCTGCTTTGAAAACTGCTATGCGTACGCGTTGGGTTCCACCATATTATCAACGTGAATTGCTTCAAAAATTGCAGCGTTTAAGACAAGGAAAAAATTCTGTAGAAGAATATTATCAGGAATTACAAACTGGCATGATTAGATGTGGTATTGTTGAGGAGAATGAAGCTATGCTTGCACGTTTTCTGGGTGGATTAAATAGAGAGATTCAGACCATTCTAGACTATAAGGAGTATACTAATATCACTCGTTTATTCCATCTTGCTTGTAAAGCTGAACGTGAAGTGCAGGATCGACAAGCATTGGGGCGAACTAACTTTTCTGCAGGCCGACCTTCATCATGGACACTGATAGAGGCAAAGGTGTCCCGTCTTTCGATGAGATGGTGGATTTCGCTTTGGTGGAAGTCGACTTTGACGATCCGACTACGAACGTGTGAGGACGTCGCGCCTTAGCAATCGCTAAACCAACTCCGAGAGGTTATTGACCACGCCGGAGCACGATCAACCTGACCACGAGGGTCTGTTTCCTGCGAGCAAACGAAGAACAAGCAAGAAACTAAGATTGCAATCTGGATATTGTGAATATAAGATGAAAGCTTTATTGATCAAGGTGGGGTTCTGTGACGCCTTTGTCTGGTCGTTGAACACAAACGAAGTACGCGAAGTTGCAGCTATGGCGAACTTTTAATCTAAACAAAACCCAAAGTCTAAACGATGCCCTAAGGGCTGTATATATGGAGGAAGAGGGGGGGAATTTCGTGGCCCTTGGTGGAGGAGTCCGAAATCAACCCTATCTCTTGTTTTCCCACACATACGGACTCTAAAAATAGCCTATACTTATGTATTTCGAAATTACATGGGCCTGGCCCAATAATAAGGTGACGCAGCACCTAAAATAGCTTCGGGACGAAATTTATGAAGTGGCATCTTGTATATTTCGTCCAAGGCTTCATGCACCCATTATGGTGGCTTCAAAGTCCTGAAATCATCACTTGTAACTCCGTTCTTGTTCCCCTTGCGCATGCCATCATCTCCATGCTTGTTCTTGCTCCAATGTTCATCCTTCTCCAAGCTAGGCCCTTCATTTGTAAGCAAAACAAATGTATCCAATTTAGGCAGCATCATATTCTCATGAACATTAGAATCATTACCAAGAAACGAAAGTACCTGGTAATTTAGTTGGCGTGCACGAGCTCTAGTAATTGGTCCAGTATGTATAGCAGCAGGGGCTGTGGGTGTAACAATTGTATTGATGTCCTCATCATGATGTAACACCTTTGGACTTGTAGTTTGACTCGGATTCTGCTGCAGCATCAGATTGTTTCGTCCACAACTCAACGCTCCGGACGAATTTGAAGGTGATTCCAATTGGGTTGGAAAGTGCACGAAATCTAGTTTCCAACAAAAAAAGAATCACCCAATTCGGAGTCCGTATGAAAAACTTGTGTGCGTTTTGAGTCAGGTATGTCTGTGCAGTCCGAATCTGAATCCAGAACGTGAGAGACTTGGACTCTATCTTCTCTTGGGCCAAAAGTGACGTGAGAGAACTTTTTGGACAGCAAATAAACATCTCTTTCTTCCTTATCTTCATATGTGGATTGTACAAATGTCCCATACACCTGCAATTAGACAAAACACAAAAGTTTGTGAAGTATTTTTGTTCTGGATAACATAAATAGATTATTGAATAGTTTGCACTAGAAATCACCTGACAAATATGCATATATGCAATATTTTTGGTCATATCCAAGGTAGTCATGTCCTCATCATATGGTGGAACCCAACGCGTACGCATAGCAGTTTTCAAAGCAGCCCAAGTAGTTGGAATAGGATATAATCTACAATGTTCAGACCACCATACACATGCAAAACTAGTGAAAGCACAAACGGCAGCAGCAACTCGTCTCTCCTCAGGATATTGTAAACATGTAAATCGTTGTTCAGTTTCTAACTCCCAAGTAAGATATATATCAGGAACATATCTACCCTCAAATGGTGGAATATTCAATTTCAGTTTAGGAATATGGACATCATCTCGTACCTGAGGTGGTGGTGCAGGCCTACCATTACGAATATATACCTGAGGTCGACCTGCTGGTGGTGGTACAGGTGGCTGCACGTAGTGTTGATTTTGATCAACCTCATCCTCATAATCTCCCACATAATCATCCTCCTCCACATCAGCAGCAGGAGCCACAGAAGTATCAACAGCAGCACCAACAGTTTGGCCAAACGCAAGAGGAACACGGCTTGCTCGGCGGAGGTCTGCTTCGCGACGTGGAGGTAGTCGTTGTTGTTGTTGTTGGAGAGGTGCGTTAGGTGCAGCGGGTGGTGCTGGTGGAAGACGCGCGAGCAATTCATTAAACTTGTTATCGAGCTTTGTTTCGAACGTCTTCTCAAGGCCAGTGATCTTGTCCATGGCCTCTTCAAAATTGTTCAGCACATCTTGCACCTGTTCAGTCATCATTTGCTGAAACTTATCATGAAGCTCCTTGTTCGATAAATTCTCCCAGTCAATCTCGTCGGCTTGTGATCCTGGCATGGTTAGCAGCAATAGAAACACACAAGAATATGATCGTACAGACTACGAACAAGTGGTGGTGGTGGGTGTCACAAATCCGTCAAGCAAATCTCAAATTCTTACCAGTTCTTACCCAGCAGCAGGCGGTGATCGGCAACCGTTGTAGTCAAAAACTCTCAAAGCTTGGATAGAGCGATTACCAGGGAGAGTCAAACGCACGACGTAGATGTATGTGGAGCTGGGAAGGCTTATAATATGGTAGCAAAAAGGGTCAGCAATAATCAATTCAGAGATGCAAAGTTGAATAAACGCTCAACGACGGTACTGTGCTGGTCCTAGGCTAGACTGTGCTAGAGACGCGAGCCTAGAACACTAACAAAATCACGGCGCGGCACGTAAACAAGGGAAAAGCACACTCTGAAAAAAAAAATTCCGCTCTTTTTTTTTGCGCTCTTTGTTTTTTTTTTGCGCTGTTTTTTTTTGCGAAAAATCACTATAATGGCTAGTGTCTCAAAACTCTTCTTAGCTCAAACTGACAGGATGGGCACGAAATTTTTTCGACCAATTTTTTTTTTTGACTGCCCGGTCCCAAAAACTGGAAACGGGTCAAAAAAAACTTCCTATAATGGCACCTATCTCAAAACACTCAGAAACACCTAAAAATAGGATAGCTAGAAAATTTTTCGAAAAACGCGTTTTCGAAAATTTTTGGGCCTAAACGGAGCGTGGCTACCCGACTCTTTTTTTTTCCGAAACCTACTCCGGCAAGGAAACACGAATCGGAAACTAGATGGATCTCGAAAACAAACCTAATAAGCAAGGAACTCGGATTGGTGGTGGATATATGGTGGTGGTATATGGCAGCGGTGGTGGTAGCGGTGGTAGTATATGGATATGGATCGGTGGTGGTATATGGACACGGATTGGTGGTGGTATATGGATACGGATTCGGAGCGGTGGTGGTAGATGGCAGGGGCGATGATGATGGTGCGGCGGCGGCGTGACAACTTATGACCAGAACTCGAAACTCTAAAAGACTAGACTCTAAGACCAGCAACTAGACCGACGATGCAACCGCAAATTCAACAAAGCAAAACCCTAAAAAGATTATGCAAAGGCTCAGATTGGTTCGGATATGATGAACTAACCCTAAATTTTTTTTTGTGGCTTTTTCGTGGACTATAGGTATGAAGACAGACTCGATCTAAACTACGAAAAACTGTAAAATCTCACCGAGCAACCTGGAAATCTGACACCACTTGATAGAGGCGGAGGTGTCCCGTCTTTCGATGAGATGGTGGATTTTGCTTTGGTGGAAGTCGACTTTGACGATCCGACTACGAACGTGCGAGGACGTCGCGCCTTAGCAATCGCTAAACCAACTCCGAGAGGTTATTGACCACGCCGGAGCACGATCAACCTGACCACGAGGGTCTGTTTCCTGCGAGCAAACGAAGAACAAGCAAGAAACAGAGATTGCAATCTAGATATTGCGAATATAAGATGAAAGCTTTATTGATCAAGGTGGGGTTCTGTGACGCCTTTGTCTGGTCGTTGAACACAAACGAAGTACGCGAAGTTGCAGCTATGGCGAACTTTTAATCTAAACAAAACCCAAAGTCTAAACGATGCCCTAAGGGCTGTATATATGGAGGAAGAGGGGGGAATTTCGTGGCCCTTGGTGGAGGGGTCCGAAATCAACCCTATCTCTTGTTTCCTCACACATACGGACTCTAAAAATAGCCTATACTTATGTATTTCGAAATTACATGGGCCTGGCCCAATAATAAGGTGACGCAGCACCTAAAATAGCCTCGGGACGAAATTTAGGAAGTGGCATCTTGTATATTTCGTCCAAGGCTTCATGCACCCATTATGGTGGCTTCAAAGTCCTGAAATCATCACTTGTAACTCCGTTCTTGTTCCCCTTGCGCATGCCATCATCTCCATGCTTGTTCTTGCTCCAATGTTCATCCTTCTCCAAGCTAGGCCCTTCATTTGTAAGCAAAACAAATGTATCCAATTTAGGCAGCATCATATTCTCATGAACATTAGAATCATTACCAAGAAACGAAAGTACCTGGTAATTTAGTTGGCGTGCATGAGCTCTAGTAATTGGTCCAGTATGTATAGCAGCAGGGGCTGTGGGTGTAACAATTGTATTGATGTCCTCATCACCTGCACAGCGTTCTTCTTCTTCCATGGCATCAACAGGGCACACAAGTGATATTATTTGTCGTCGTTGCAAGGGAGGAGGTCATTATGCGAGAGAATGCAAATCTCCACGTGTGATGATTGCTACCGCGGATGGTGGATATGAGTCTGCTAGTGACTATGATGAGGAGACTTTGGCTCTTATTACACGTGAAGAACATGGTGGAGATGATTCTGATCATGAGACGCAATACATGGCTCCTGAAGACGCTGACGAGTATGAATGTTTAGTTGCTCAACGTGTTTTGAGTGTGCAGATCACACAAGCTGAGCAAAATCAGAGGCACAATTTGTTCCATACCAAGGGAGTTGTGAAAGAATGTTCTGTGCGCGTCATCATAGACGGAGGGAGCTGCAACAACTTGGCTAGCATGGAGATGGTGGAGAAGCTTTCTCTCACCACAAGACCACATCCACATCCTTACTACATCCAATGGTTCAACAACAGCGGCAAGGTTAAGGTAACACATACTGTTCGTGTGCATTTTAGTATCTCTACATATGCTGATTATGTTGATTGTGATGTGGTACCTATGCAAGCATGTTCCTTATTACTTGGTAGACCATGGCAATTTGATAAAAATTTTGTACACCATGGTAGAAACAATCACTATACTCTTGTTCATAAGGATAAAAATATTACTTTGCTTCCTATGACTCCTGATTACATTTTGAAAGATGATATAAATAGAGCTAATAAAGCAAAACAGGAGATGAATAAGAGTGAAAATCAGATTGTGGCAAAAGAATTTGAGCAACAAATGAAGCCTAATAATAAACCATCTAGTGTTGCTTCTAAAATTAAATTGAAAAGTGCATGTTTATTTGCCACCAAATCTGATATTGATGAGCTAGATTTCAGCAAATCTGTTTGCTATGCTTTTGTGTGCAAAGAGGCATTATTTTCATTCGAGGACGTGCCTTCCTCTTTGCCTCCTGCTGTCACTAACATTTTGCAGGAGTTCGCTGACATCTTTCCACAAGACGTGCCACCGGGATTACCGCCTATTCGAGGGATTGAGCATCAGATTGACTTAATTCCCGGTGCTTCACTGCCAAACCGTGCACCATACCGTACCAATCCAGAGGAGACGAAGGAGATTATGCGTCAAGTACAAGAGCTTCTCGACAAATGTTATATACGCGAATCCCTTAGTCCTTGTGCTGTTCCTATTATTCTAGTGCCGAAAAAGGATGGTACATCACGTATGTGTGTTGATTGTAGAGGCATTAATAATATTACTATTCGTTATCGTCATCCTATTCCTAGGCTAGATGATATGCTTGATGAATTGAGTGGCTCTACAATATTCTCCAAAGTTGATTTGCATAGTGGATACCATCAAATTCGTATGAAATTGGGAGATGAATGGAAAACAGCATTCAAAACTAAGTTTGGATTATATGAGTGGTTAGTCATGCCTTTTGGGTTAACTAATGCACCTAGTACTTTCATGAGATTAATGAACGAAGTTTTACGTGCTTTCATTGGACGATTTGTGGTAGTTTACTTTGATGACATATTGATTTATAGCAGATCTTTGGAAGAACATTTAGAACATTTACGTGCTGTTTTTATTGCTCTACGTGATGCACGTTTGTTTGGTAACCTTGGGAAGTGCACCTTTTGCACCGACCGAGTATCTTTTCTTGGCTATGTTGTTACTCCACAGGGAATTGAAGTTGATAAAGCCAAGATTGAAGCTATTGAGAGTTGGCCGCAACCCAAAACGGTCACACAAGTGAGGAGTTTTCTTGGCCTCGTTGGATTCTATAGGCGTTTTGTGAGAGATTTCAGCACCATTGCTGCACCTCTCAATGAGCTTACAAAGAAAGATGTGCCTTTTCTTTGGGGTACCGCACAGGAAGAAGCCTTCTCGGTATTGAAAGATAAGTTGACACATGCTCCTTTACTCCAACTTCCTGATTTTAATAAGACTTTTGAGCTTGAATGTGGTGCTAGTGGAATTGGATTAGGCGGTGTGTTATTACAAGATGGCAAACCTGTTGCATACTTTTCTGAAAAATTGAGTGGGCCTAGTCTGAATTATTCTACTTATGATAAAGAATTATATGCTCTTGTTCGGACTTTAGAAACATGGCAACATTATTTATGGCCCAAAGAATTTGTTATACATTCTGATCATGAATCTTTGAAACATATTAAAAGTCAAGCTAAACTGAATCGTAGACATGCTAAATGGGTTGAATTCATTGAGACTTTTCCTTATGTCATTAAACACAAGAAGGGAAAAGAAAATGTTATTGCTGATGCATTGTCTCGCCGCTATACTATGCTTTCACAACTTGACTTCAAAATATATGGTTTGGAGACCATCAAAGATCAATATGTGCATGATGCTGATTTTAAAGATGTAATGCAGAATTGTAAAGATGCTGATTTTAAAGGTATAGGCTATTTTTAGAGTCCGTATGTGTGGGGAAACAAGAGATAGGGTTGATTTCGGACCCCTCCACCAAGGGCCACGAAATTCCCCCCTCTTCCTCCATATATACAGCCCTTAGGGCATCGTTTAGACTTTGGGTTTTGTTTAAATTAAAAGTTCGCCATAGCTGCAACTTCGCGTACTTCGTTTGTGTTCAACGACCAGACAAAGGCGTCACAGAACCCCACCTTGATCAATAAAGCTTTCATCTTATATTCGCAATATCCAGATTGCAATCTCAGTTTCTTGCTTGTTCTTCATTTGCTCGCAGGAAACAGACCCTCGTGGTCAGGTTGATCGTGCTCCGGCGTGGTCAATAACCTCTTGGAGTTAGTTTAGCGATTGCTAAGGCACGACGTCCTCGCACGTTCGTAGTCGGATCGTCAAAGTCGACTGCTACCAAAGCAATATCCATCATCTCATCGAAAGACGGGACACCATTGCCTCTATCATTTTGCCTAGTAGGTTGTGCACAAGCTCCGTATCCACCTATCGTGCAATCGTGCTAGCGTCTCTCTAGTATTGTGCAACAAGAGCATTTTCGTGGATTCCACATTTTGGCTCACTTTTGGTTTGCACAATCCCATTCATCTATTTGCGTGTGTGTTTCCGTGTACCACTACTTGCTTGGTCTACTTGTTGCATATGCGAATTTGCGAATCTTCTTCAACATTTTTGAGTCAAGCTAACAATTGCAATCAATTTTGTGCCACCATCCTAACCAAGCTCCACCAAAAGCTTTTACTTGTGTAGGTGTGAGTACCGACAAGGATTGGTACCAATAGTGCTATTTCAGTGTCCGCATTTGAGTGAACTTGATTCATCTTCAACTTCGGTCAAAGGTACATTGGTATTAGTTCTTCTCCTTCTACCACTCACAATTTGCTTGAAATGATGGATAGGCCAAGTACTTCTACAAACCCACTCTTCATCGAGCAAGACGACGACATGTCATCATACGCAACCAAGAGCCACCTCTTTGGCGCACAACGAGCGTTGCATCAAGAGCAACAAGCAATGAACGACCGCATCGACAACCTCACCACCGACTTACGACTCTCCGAGCAACGTACAAGAGAATTCTTCGACAACAAGCTCGACGCGCACAAGCAAGAGAACGATGCAAGAATGGACGAGATCCGAGCTTTGTTGGTGAACCGGCCTCCTTCTACATCCTCATACTCAAGACGGAGCCACTCAAGTCGCCACTCCGACGACTCCTTCTCCGGCACAAGTACACCGTCATCGAACACTCTTCGAAGAGCCGCGCGTCAAGACCGTCATGCATCTCGCAACCCGCTACACGACAAGCATTCACAAGAGCAAGTCGATGAACAAGTTCCTCGTCCTCAATCAAACCAAGTAGCGTTTGCTCAAGCTCAAGAACGACAACGTCTTCGTCAACAACAAGAACAAGAATGAGCCCGCCTACATCAAGAGCAACAAGACGCCGAGGCTCAACGTCTTCAACAACAACAACGAGAAGCCCAAGCTCTTGAGGTGGAACATGCCCTTCAAGCATCAAGTCGAGCTATCGCCAACCACAATCGCGAAAGGCGCAATCAAGAGGAAGCCCTTAGAGAAGAAATCCAAGAGAGGAACTACCATCCGCGTGCGCAACGTCAAGCCCCACAAGCTCCTTCACAAGCACGTCAAGCTCCTCCCCAACCTCAAGGTCAACAAGAGCAAGTTGATAATGGACTTCTTCCACGCCAAGAGCAACATGAGAATGATTACCGTCCACGTCAAGGGCGTCATCATCACCATCGCCCACAACACAATGAAGAGCAATGCTATGGCAAGCTCAAATTCACAATGCCCAAGTTCAATGGAAGCAATGACCCCGAAGAGTACCTCTCATGGGCATTGAAGGTCGACAAAATCTTTCATTTGCACAACTTTGAGGAAGAGAAGAAGATCGCTATGGCTTCACTTGAGTTCCAAGACTATGTGCTCATATGGTGGGAACAAGTCCTTGAGCGCCGACAAGCAAGAGGTGAACCTCCAATCACCACTTGGGCTCAAATGAAGGATGTCATGCGGGCACGTTTTGTGCCAACCTACTACAACCGCGATCTCTTCAAGAAGCTACAACTCCTCAAGCAAGGAACAAAGAGTGTTGAAGAATACTACAAGGAAATGGAGATTGCCATGATTCGAGCCAATGTCACGGAGGATGATGAGCAAACAATGGCACGATTCTTGAATGGACTCAATCATCCCATCAAGAAGATCGCCGACTTCCAACCCTACTCCAACCTCATTGAGCTCGTGCATCAAGCTACAAAGGCGGAACGTTAAGTGCAAGATGACTTCAAGTACGCCAAGTACTCCTCCAAGACACACGGCTTCTCCAACAACCAAGCTTCAACAACTACTCCAACTTCGACATCAACCAAGCCTTCTCCAAGCAACGACGACAAGTCAAGTTACAAGAAAAATTCCACAAGTTCAAGTCGTCTTCCTCCTACTACAAGCAACTTCAAGCCGCGTGCTTCATCATCTACTCCAACCGATGAGACCATCAAGACAAGCTCCTTCAAGTGTTTCACTTGCGGCGGCCGAGGCCACAAGTCCTATGAATGCACCAACAAGCGCACCATGATCCTCAACGACGATGGCACCTACAACTCAATGAGTGAAGATGAAATGGAAGCTATTGAGCAAGTGACCATGCACCGGCGCGTGAACGAGGATGAAGATGATCAAGTCTTTTGTGATGAAGATACGAGCCCCGCTCTTGTTGTCTCCAAGGTCTTGACACTTCAACATCAACAAGAAGAAGACCAATGATGTAGGGTGGAACCCTAGAACGTCGATCTTTCACGTTTGGAGGGGATCCTACGGAAGAACACGAGAAACGCGCGGACATCACGAAGGGTGCTAGAGGCGAGGGTGTCCCGATCTTTCGATGAGATAGCAATCGTTTTCTGTGGGAGTCGACTTTGATGATCCGACTACGAACGTGCGAAGACGTCACGCCTTAGCAATCGCTAAACCAACTTCGAAGGGGTTATTGACCACGCCGGAGCACGATCAACCTGACCACGTGGGTCTATTTCCTGCGAGCAAATGAAGAACAAGCAAGAAACTGAGATTGCAATCTGGATATTGCGAATAAAAGAGGAAAGCTTTATTAATGAAGGTGGGGTTCTGTGATGCCTTGGTCTGGTCGTTGAACACAAACGAAGTACGCGAAGTTGCAGCTATGGCGAACTTTTAATCTAAACAAAACCCAAAGTCTAAACGACGCCCTAAGGGCTGTATATATGGGGGAAGAGGAGGGAATTTCGTGGCCCTTGAGGGTGGGGTCCGAAACCAACCCTAACTCTTGTTTCCCCACACATACGGACTCTAAAAATAGCCTATACTTAAGTATTTCGAAATTACATGGGCCTGGCCCAATAATAAGGTGACGCAGCACCTAGAATAGCCTATGGACGAATATTATGAAGTGGCATCTTGTATATTTCGTCCAAGGCTTCATGCACTCCTTATGGTGGTTTCAAAGTCCTGAAATCATCACTTGTAACTCCGTTCTTGACCCCCTTGCGCATGCCATCAACTCCATGCGTGTTCTTGCTCCAATGTTCATCCTTCTCCAAGCTAGGCCCTTCATTTGTAAGCAAAACAAATGTATCCAATTTAGGCAGCATCATATTCTCATGAACATTAGAATCATTACCAAGAAACGAAAGTACCTGGTAATTTAATTGGCGTGCGCGAGCTCTAGTAATTGGTCCCGTATATGTAACAGTAGGGGCTGTGGGTGTATCAATGGTATTGATGTCCTCATCAAAGGGGAACACGGGGAAAATGAGAGAGAAACACTAAACCGACATAGAATCGATCACACGAGTGCTAGATCATCGAACACACGGAGTAACATATGATCCACAATCAACAAAGGGAAAGGATACAACGGAACCGTTCTTCTCCAAGAGGAGGCCTTGATGTTCTTCCCTAAAGAGGGGTGTTGAATCCGCTTGGGGATCTTCTCCGGAGAGGTCCTGATCTCCGAGGAGAAGTATCCAAGTGGATGAGCAAAGGCTCTCACACAAACATGAGCTAATACAATGCTAAGTCTCAAAAGGAGAGGGAGGAGTCCTATAAATAGACTAGGGGGCGAAGGGGTACATGGGCTCAGCCCAACACGCGTGCGCAGGCGCTGGCCGGATGATCCGGGTCCGGAGCCGGATGATCCGGGCTGGTCCGGATGGTCCGGGAGGAGGCCCAGATGAGCCGGATGCTCGGCTGGTGGAGGCGCAGGGCCGGATGTCCGGCTGGGGGTCCGGACGTCCGGGCAGGGTCCGGATGATCCGGGACGGGGTCCGGATGATCCGGCTTCAGGGGAGAGCTTCGGGTGTCTTCGGGGTCAATTAGCCGGATTGTCCGGATGGTGGTCCGGATCGTCCAGACTCTATCTGGATCATCCGGGCCGTCGTCCGGATCGTCCGGCCAGTCTGGTCCTTGGCGCTTTTCCTCTCCGTCTTCACGCATGTCTTCCGCTTCCGGTTCTCCTTGCTTCCTAGCTTCTTCACGGTGAACTCCTTGGTACCTGAGTATGCATAGCGTTTCCGTTTGAGGTAGTAACCATGTCTCATGTGAATCGAAAGGGAATTGGGAGAGGAGAGATGTCACCTCGGTTTCGAGAGCTCTTGCACGTGCTCGAGTCATAGGTCCAAGTGGTGTTGTAGGGGATGTAGATGCGTCCATGGGGATGATCATGGGATGCTCCGCATCATCTCCCCCCCCCCTTGTGGAAGATCTGACCTCGGATCAAAATCCTCATCACCATGGTACGGGGATAGATCGGAGACGTTGAAGATGTCGCTCACGTTGTACTTGTCGCGTGGGAGGTCGATCTTGTAAGCGTTGTTGTTGTAGCGTGCTAGCACCTTGAAAGGTCCGTCGGCTCGAGGGAGAATCTTTGACTTGCGTTCGTTGGGGAAGCGGTCCTTGCGAAGGTGCAGCCACACTAGGTCTCCAATGTTGAATATCATGGGTTGCTTGTTCATGTTGAGCTTGGACGCTAGTCGTTGTACTTGGCGCTCGATGGTGTGCCTTGTATCCTCATGCATCTTCTTGATGTAGCTTGCTCGTGCACTCGCATCCATGTTGGTGCGCTCTTGTAGAGGAAGAGGTAGTATGTCCAATGGTGACAACGGGTTGAAGCCGTAGACGACCTCGAAGGGGGACTTGCCGGTAGTCGAATGTCTTGCACGGTTGTAGGCGTACTCGACGATGGGTAGACATGCCTCCCACTCCTTGATGTTCTTCTTGATCAAAACGCGAAGTAGAGTGGAGAGAGTCCGGTTCGTCACCTCCGTTTGGCCGTCGGTTTGAGGATGGTACGCGGATGAGAAGAAGAGCTTGATTCCGAGCTTGGCGCATAGAGTCTTCCAAAAGTAACTCATGAACTTGACGTCGCGGTCGGAGACGATTGTCTTTCGTACTCCATGGAGGCGCAAGATTTCCCTACAAAAGAGATTTGCAACATGTGAAGCATCGTCTATCTTGTTGCAAGGAATGAAATGTGCAATCTTAGAAAAATCGGTCCACAACGACAAACACGGAATCCTTTCCATTTTGAGTTCTAGGCAAACCAAGTACAAAATCCATACTAATGTCTTCCCATGGTTGATAGGGAATAGGAAGAGGCATGTAAAGACCATGAGATAGAGCTTTTGACTTAGCTTTGCGACATGTGGAGCATCGGTTTGTGAAGCGTGATACGTCGCGGAACATCTTTGGCCAAAAGTAGTTCTTGGAGAGCGTGGCAAAAGTCTTGTCGCGTCCAAAGTGTCCCATGAGTCCACCTCCATGAGCCTCTTGCAAAAGTAGCAAACGAAGAGAAGACTCGGGAATGCATTGTTTGTTAGCTCTCATAAGATAACCATCCTTGATGTAGTAATATTCCCAAGATGTATGCGTCAAACATTTAGCATAATGAGGTGCAAAAGATGGATCATTGGCATACAAGTCTTTTATGTGCTTAAAGCCAATGACATTCAACTCAAGTTTAGTCACGAGCGTGCATATGCGAGAAAGTGCATCGGCAACTACATTTTCCTTACCCTTAATGTACTTGATCACATATGGGAAAGATTCGGTAAATTCACTCCATTTTGCATGTCGCTTGTTCAACTAAGTTTGACCTTTTAAGTACTTAAGCGTTTCGTGATCGGTATGGATGACAAACTCATGCGGTCTAAGATAATGTTCCCAAACATGTAGTACACGCACTAGAGCATACAATTCTTTGTCATATGTGGGATAGTTAAGTTGAGCACCGGAGAGTTTCTCACTAAAATATGCAATGGCTCGTTTTTCTTACAATAAAACTCCGCCAATTCCGGTACCACTTGCATCACAATGAACCTCAAAAGTTTTGTCAAAGTTAGGCAAAGCAAGAATCGGAGCATGTGTAAGCAAATACTTGAGCTCTTCAAAAGCGGTGGATTGCAAAGATCCCCAAACAAAAGGAGTATTCTTCTTGCTCAAAGCATGCAAAGGAGCTGCGATTGTGCTAAAAAATTTCACAAAGCGACGATAAAAACCTGCAAGGCCAAGGAAACTTCGCACTTGTTGCAAATTGGTGGGTTGGGGCCAAGTTTTAATTGCTTCAATTTTAGTTTCATCAACATGGACACCCTTGGAAGAGACAACGAAACCCAAGAAAACCACTTTGTCAACACCAAATGTGCACTTTTTCATGTTGGCATAAAGACTTTCCTTGCGAAGTGTTTGCAAAACAAGCCTAACATGATCAAGATGCTCTTTCATGGTTTTGCTAAACACAAGAATATTGTCGAAGTAAACCACAACAAAGACGCCAATGTAAGGTCGAAGCACATGATGCATAAGATGCACGAAAGTTCCGGGAGCTTCCGATAAACCCATAGGCATAACTAACCACTCATATAAGCCAAATTTAGTTTTGAAAGCGGTTTTCCATTCATCACCCTCGTGAATGCGTATTTGATAATAGCCACTTTTAAGATCAATTTTTGAGAAAAATTTGGCTCCACTAAGTTCATCAAGCATATCATCTAAGCGAGGAATGGGATGCCTATAGCGAACGGTGATAGCATTAATAGGTCTACAATCGGAACACAAGCGGAAACTTCCATCGGGCTTAGGCACAAGTATAACGGGAACGACACAAGGGCTTAAGCTTTCACGTACATGACCGTTGTCGATTAGTTGTTGTACTTGCCGTTGAATCTCCTTGGTTTCTTTGGGATTGACACGGTATGGAGCTTTGTTTGGAAGTGGCGCTCCGGGGATGAGGTCGATTCGATGCTCAATGCCTCGTAGAGGAGGTAGACCCGGAGGTAGCTCATCGGGAAAAACATCTTGAAATTCCTGCAAAATAGATTGAAACACCAAAGGTAGCTTGTGAATGGTGTTAGTTTTTGGTTCTCCATCCTAGCACACAAGGACAAAGTGCATCACACTCGATGAGTTCTCACACACTTCTCTCATCTCACTTTTGGTGGCAAATAGGATGAGGTTTTTCTCTCTAGGCGAAGAGGCGCTCAAGTTTGGCTTGTGGCTCTCACTCACTTTTTGGTGGCTCACTTTCTCACTCTTCTCTCTATGGTGGGTCGCTTGCTTGTCGGCTATCACTTGACTAGGAGACATAGGTCTTAGTACATACTCCTTCCCTTTCATCTTGAAGCTATTGTGATTGGTTCGCCCATTGTGGATGACACCACGGTCAAATTGCCATGGTCGACCAAGAAGGAGGTGGAAAACGGTCATTGGGACCACATCACACTCCAAAGTGTCTTCATATGCACCAATTTTGAAGGATACTTGGACCGTATGCTCAACTCGTATAGTGCCGGAGTCACTTAGCCATTGAACCTTGTAGGGGTGTAGGTGCTTCTTCTTGACCAATTGGAGCTTGGAGCTTAGTTCTTCACTTGCCAAGTTGTGACAACTACCTCCATCGATGATGACCTTGACGGATCGTCCATTGATGCCGGCCTTTGTGTGGAAGATGTGGCATCGTTGGTCTTCTTCTTGTTGATGTTGAAGAGTCAAGACCTTGGAGATAACGAGAGCGGGGCTCGAATCCTCATCACAAAAGACTTGATCATCTTCATCCTCGTTCACACGCCGGTGCATGGCCACTTGCTCAAGTGCTTCCATATCCTCTTCATGCATGGAGTCATATGTGCCATCTTCGTTGAGGATCATGGTGCGCTTGTTCATGCATTCATAGGACTTGTGGCTCGGCCGCCGCAAGTGAAACACTTGAAGGAGCTTGTCTTGACGGTCTCATCGGTTGGAGTAGATGATGAAGCACGCGGCTTGAAGTTGCTTGTAGTAGGAGTAAGACGACTTGAACTTGATAAAGGTTTCTTGAAACTTGACTTGTCGTCGTTGCTCGGAGAAGGCTTGGTTGATGTTGATGTTGGAGGAGTTGATGAAGCTTGGGTGTTGGAGATGCCGTAGGTCTTGGATGAGTACTTGGCGTACTTGAAGTCATCTTGCACTTGACGTTCTGCCTTTGTAGCTTGATGCACGAGCTCAATGAGGTTGGAGTAGGGTTGGAAGTCGGCGATCTTCTTGATGGGATAATTGAGTCCATTCAAGAATCGTGCCATTGTTTGCTCATCATCCTCCATGACATTGGCTCGAATCATGACAATCTCCATTTCCTTGTAGTATTCTTCAACACTCTTTGTTCCTTGCTTGAGGAGTTGTAGCTTCTTGAAGAGATCACGGTTGTAGTATGTTGGAACAAAACGTGCTCGCATGACATCCTTCATTTGAGCCCAAGTGGTGATTGGAGGTTCACCTCTTTCTTGTCGGCGCTCAATTATTTGTTCCCACCATATGAGCACATAGTCTTGGAACTCTAGTGATGCCATTACGATCTTCTTCTCTTCCTCAAAGTTGTGCAAGCGAAAGATTTTGTCGACCTTCAATGCCCATGAGAGGTATTCTTCCGGATCATTGCTTCCATTGAACTTGGGCATTGTGAGTTTGAGCTTGCCATAGCGTTGCTCTTCATTGTGTTGTTGGCGATGGTGATGATGACGACCTTGACGTGGAGGGTAATCATCCTCATGTTGCTCTTGGCGTGGATGAAGTCCATGATCAACTTGCTCTTGTTGACCTTGAGGGTGAAGTTGAACTTGAGGAGCTTGTGGAGGAGCTTGTGGAGCTTGACGTTGCACTCGCGGATGGTAGTTCCTCTCTTGGATTTCTTCTTGAAGAGCTTCTTCTTGATTGCGCCGTTCGCGATTGCGGTTGGCGATAGCTCGACTTGATGCTTGAAGGGCACGTTCCGCCTCAAGAGCTTGTGCTTCTCGTTGTTGTTGTTGAAGACGTTGAGCCTCGGCGTCTTGTTGCTCTTGGTGTAGACGCGCTCGTTCTTGTTCTTGTTGACGCCTTAGTCGTTGTCGTTCTTGAGCTTGAGCAAAAGCGACTTGATTTGCTTGAGGACGAGGAACTTGCTCATCGACTTGCTCTTGGGAATGCTTGTCATGTAGCGGGTTGCGAGATGCATGACGGTCTTGACGCGCGGCTCGTCGTAGAGTGTTCGATGACGGTGTACTTGAGCCGGAGAAGGAGTCGTCGGAGTGTCGACTTGAGTGGCTCCATCTTGAGTATGACGATGTAGAAGGAGGCCGGTTCACCAACAAGGCGCGGATCTCGTCCATTCTTGCATCGTTCTCTTGCTTGTGCGCATCGAGCTTGTTGTCGAAGTAGTCTTTTGTACGTTGCTCGGAAAGTCTCAAGTCGATGGCGAGGTTGTCGATGCGGTCGTTCATAGCTTGTTGCTCTTGATGCAATGCTCATTGTGCACCAAAGAGGTGGCTCTTGGTGACATATGATGACATGTCGTCGTCTTGCTCGATGAGGAGTGGGTTTGTAGAAGTACTTGGCCTATCCATCATTTCAAACAAAATGTGAGTGGTACAAGGAAAAGAACGAATACCAATGTACCTTTGACCGATGTTGAAAGTGAATCAAGTTCATCCCAAATGCGGACAATGAAATAGCACTTTTGGTACCAATTCTTGTCGGTTCTCACACCTCCACAAGTAAAAGCTTATAGTGGAGCTTGGTTAGGATGGTGGCATAAAATTGATTGCAATCGTTAGTTTGTCTCAAAGATGTTGAAAGTGATTCACAAATTCGCAAATGCAACAAGTAGACCAAGCAAGTATGGGTACACGGAAACACACACGCAAATAGATAAGTGGGATTGTGCAATCCAAAAGTGAGCCAAAATGTGGACACCACGAAAATGCTCTTGTTGCACAATACTAGAGAGACGCTAGCACGATTGCACAATAGGTGGATACGCAAACTTGTGCACAACCTACTAGGCAAAAATGCAACTATCTCTATCCCAAGTATGCTATATGTATGGTATTTCGGTGCAATGATCCAAGATGATCCAATATGACAATCTTAATGTTGTATGATGCTATGGTTCTTGCTCATAAGCTCTTTGCTTATCTCTCTCTTTGCTTAAAAGCTTGAGTGGCTCTTTCTCTTGTGAGCTCTTTTCTTATGTAACTTCACGAACCAAGATAGCAATTGTGTATGCTATGACAACTTTGTGACACACAAGTGGATCCCAAGATATGCACCACTATGGTATGGTATGTATGCTATGGCGTATGATCCCTAATGTGCACAAGTCACGTTGCCGGCAATACTCAATGGCTAGTCTCGATGGGTAAGCGACGCGAAATGAGGCAATGTGGGTTATCAATGCAATTGCAAGGTATGACAAAGATGTCGTCGAAGTTACCGTCCGTAGCGAAGATGAGTAGTCGACGAAGATGAGCGTAGGTTGTTGATGTCGCCACGTACCTAAATAGCCGAAACACAATAGGACACGGAGATCACAACTCAAATTCTCGAACCCAAAGTCGAATGGTGGTACGGAGGTTGTGTCGTGGTATTTTGGCAGGTGGAAGTGGTGGTGTTCGGGGTGGGGGATTATGTAGACGTAGGTGGTGGTGGAGGAAAACTGCAAAAATGCAGTTTCGGCAGAGGAAGCCGGATGATCCGGGCCAGGAGCCGGATGATCCGAGCGCGTCCGGATGATCCGGGTCAGGGTCCGGATGATCCGGGCAGGTCAATCTCGTTCGGGAACTGCTCGGGAAGAACTCGAAAACGGCGAGAAATTCGTCGATTCCGAGGATTTTGGATGGATTTCGAGGGGTAGAAGGTGGGGAAAAGCAAGATCCACAAGTTACACACCGAATCCACGGATCAAAATCAACAAATCTTCATCAAAACCAACAAATCACAAAAAAATTTGGGGGCTATTTTTTGGTGGGGATTTTCGGATTTAGGACGAAATCAACAAAATCAAGCTAGAAAAAGAGGGGTAGGGGCTCCAAAAACGTGATCAACGTGGCTCATGATACCAAGATGATGTAGGGTGGAACCCTAGAACGTCGATCTTTCACGTTTGAACGAGAGAGAAACACTAAACCGACATAGAATCGATCACACGAGTGCTAGATCACCGAACACACGGAGTAACATATGATCTACAATCAACAAAGGGAAAGGATACAATGGAACCGTTCTTCTCCAAGAGGAGGCCTTGATGTTCTTCCCTAAAGAGTGGTCTTGAATCCGCTTGGGGATCTTCTCCGGAGAGGTCCTGATCTCCGAGGAGAAGTATCCAAGTGGATGAGCAAAGGCTCTCACACAAACATGAGCTAATCCAATGCTAAGTATCAAAAGGAGAGGGAGGAGTCCTATAAATAGACTAGGGGGCGAAGGGGTACATGGGCTCAGCCCAACACGCGCGCGCAGGCGCTGGCCGGATGATCCGGGTCCGGATGGTCCGGGAGGAGGCCCGGATGAGCCGGATGCTCGACTAGTGGAGGCGCAGGGCCGGATGTCCGGCTGGGGGTCCGGACGTCCGGGCAGGGTCCGGATGATCCGGGACGGGGTCCGGATGATCCGGCTTCAGGGGAGAGCTTCGGGTGTCTTCGGGGTCAATTAGCCGGATCGTCCGGATGGTGGTCCAGATCATCCGGACTCTGTTCGGATCATCCGGGCCGCCGTCCGGATCGTCCAGCCAGTTTGGTCCTTGGCGCTTTTGCTCTCCGTCTTCACACATGTCTTCCGCTTCCGGTTCTCCTTGCTTCCTAGCTTCTTCACGGTGAACTCCTTGGTACCTGAGTATGCATAGCGTTTCCGTTTGAGGTAGTAACCATGTCTCATGTGAATCGAAAGGGAATTGGGAGAGGAGAGATGTCACCTCGGTTTCGAGAGCTCTTGCACGTGCTCGAGTCATAGGTCCAAGTGGTGTTGTAGGGGATGTAGATGCGTCCATCAGGATGATCATGGGATGCTCCGCATCAACCAACGATGCAACATCTTCCACACAAAGGTCGGCATCAATGGACGATCCGTCAAGGTCATCATTGATGGAGGTAGTTGCTATAACTTGGCAAGCGAAGAACTATGTTCCAAGCTTCAATTGGTCAAGAAGAAGCACCCGCACCCATACAAGGTTCAATGGCTAAGTGACTCCGGCACTATACGAGTTGAGCATACGGTCCAAGTATCCTTCAAAATAGGTGCATAAGAGGACACTTTGGAGTGTGATGTGGTCCCAATGACCGTTTGCCACCTCCTCCTTGGTCGGCCATGGCAATTTGATCGTGGTGTCTTCCACAATGGGCGTACAAACCACTATAGCTTCAAGATGAAAGGAAAAGAATATGTCCTACGACCCATGTCTCCTAGTCAAGTGATAGCCGACAAACAAGCCACCAACCAAAGAGAGAAGAGTGAGAAAGTGAGCTACCAAAAAGTGAGTGAGAGCCACAAGCCAAACTTGAGCGCCTCTTCGCCTAGAGAGAAAAACCTCATACTATTTTCCACCAAAAGTGAGATGAGAGAAGTGTGTGAGAACCCATCGAGTGTGATGCACTTTGTCCTTGTGTGCAAGGATGGAGAAACAAAAACTAACACCATTCACGAGCTACCTTTGGTGTTTCAATCTCTTTTGCAGGAATTTCAAGATGTTTTCCCCGATGAGCTACCTCCGGGTCTACCTCCTCTACGAGGCATTGAGCATCGAATCGACCTCATCCCCGGAGCACCACTTCCAAACAAAGCTCCATACCGTGTCAATCCCGAAGAAACCAAGGAGATTCAACGGCAAGTACAACAACTAATCGACAACGGTCATGTACGTGAAAGCTTAAGCCCTTGTGCCATTCCCGTTATACTTGTGCCTAAGCCCGATGGAAGTTTCCGCTTGTGCTCCGATTGTAGACCTATAAATGCTATCACCGTTCGCTATAGGCATCCCATTCCTCGCTTAGATGATATGCTTGATGAACTTAGTGGAGCCAACTTTTTCTCAAAAATTGATCTTAAAAGTGGCTATTATCAAATCCGCATTCATGAGGGTGATGAATGGAAAACTGCTTTTAAAACCAAATTTGGCTTATATGAGTGGTTGGTCATGCCTATGGGTTTATCGGAAGCTCCCGGAACTTTTGTGCGTCTCATGCATCATGTACTTCGATCTTATATTGGAGTCTTTGTTGTGGTTTATTTCGATGATATTCTTGTGTTTAGCAAAACCATGAAAGAGCATCTTGATCATGTTAAGCTTGTTTTGCAAACACTTCGAAAGGGAAGTCTTTATGCCAACTTGAAAAAATGCACTTTTGGCATTGACAAAGTGGTTTTCTTGGGTTTCGTTGTCTCTTCCAAGGGTGTCCATGTTGATGAAACTAAAATTGAAGCAATTAAAACTTGGCCCCAACCCACCAATTTGCAACAAGTGCGAAGTTTCCTTGGTCTTGTAGGTTTTATCGTCGTGATGCGGAGCATCCCACGTTCATCCCCATGTACACTCCGACTACTCCCCAAGCCCTAAGGACACATAAGATGAGACCTCGACTATGCGCCATTGGACACAAGGGGCGTGTTTGGTTGCTTGGTCCATATTAGGCTGCATCGTATCTGCCATACTGGCTGAGTCTAGCCAGGCTGGTCTAATGCAACGAGGGACTGAGATGTTTGTTTGGTTGCTTGTAAGCCATGGGACAGGTTGACCTGAGATGCATGTTTGGTAGGTTGTACGAGAAATTGGTGAGCTGTTGCCCAAAGCACGACGGAGAGGCGCCTCCAATGCCAGGCTCCGGCAAGGAAGCAGCAGCAGTCGTGCCTCACGCCCTCACCATCCTGTAGCACGTATTGGTGGAGAGGGATGATTGAAGGCGGCCATGCGAGGCACTGTAGCGCTGCCCGTGAGGCCGAGCCTTGCGGTGGTGGTCTTCCGTATGGAAACTCGTCGGCCTCCCCGTGCCCGACGGCCGGGCGCGTCGCCGCCTTCCCTTCCAGCAGGCTGCACGCCTCGATGCCTCTGCTACCAGGAAGATGCGCCCCTCCCGTGCGCCTCGACGCCTCACCTACCCGGCGGCCGAGCCCCTCATTGCCACCTCCCCCCGGAGTCTGCATCGTGTCAAAGCCTTCCCTGCTGAACAGCCGGCGAAAGAGCAAGCTCGGAAGGCGGCGGCGGCGGCGATGGGCTTTGTGTGCTCGATCCGATCTGGCGCGTGAGAGAGAGAAAGAGGAAACAGCGATAGGGGAGGTTGCGGTGGCAATTTCAACGTAATTTCGGAAAACATCAGGAGCAATCTCACATACCGTTTCGTTTAAGTCAAGGCGCGGGTGCAGGCTCGGGACTGGCTCCGGGAAACGCCCGATTCTTGCGTTCCCCTCAGCCTGGCTGAGAGGGTTGCTTTTGCATCGGTCGAGCCAGGCTTAGAAGACTACACAGCCTACCAAACGCACTGAATTTTGCATGCTAGGTGCGAGCCAGGTGCAGCACACCCAACCAAACACGCCCAAGGTGAATTCATTCCTCTACGAACCGTCACTTTCCGCATGTGAGACATGGCTACTACCTCATGCATGGACCTTGCATATACTCAGGTACAATCGAGATGATCATGGAGAATCCAAGGATCAATCCCGAGCATGGAAGAGGAGAAGGAAGAAGAAGACGGAGCGGCTGCAGGAGCCAGGCCGGACATCCGGACCGCCGTCCGGATCATCCGGGCTCAGCCGGATCATCCGGGTCCCCCTCCGGATCATCTGGATAATTGCGTCCGAAGACACCAGAAGGCCTCATGTGAAGCCGGATCATCCGGGCCCCCTCCCGGATCATCCGGACGATGGCCGGATCATCCGGACCCCCATCCGGATCATCCGGGCCTTGCCTGCGCGCATGCCTTGGGCCGAGGCTCGTGTACCCCTTCGCCCCTCACTTACCCCTTCGTGGGTTAGCACTATAAATAGACCTCCTCCTCCCCACTTTGAGACTTAGCGTTGATTTAGCTCAAGTTAGAGATAGAGCTTCGCTCATCCATCGGATCTCCTCCTCGTGAGAGACCGCGGCCTCTTCGGAGTAGATCCTACCGGATTCAAGACCCCCATCGTGGGAAGATCCCCTTGTGGATTCAAGCCCTCCTCACGGAGAAGATCGGTTACCTTTGTATCCTTACCTTTGTAGAATTTGGATATCGTGTATCTCTTTGTGTTCTTCGATCTAGCATTTGTGTGACCGATTCCTTGTTGGTTGAGTGTTTTCCCTCGTTCCTCCCCGTGATTTTCTCGTGTTATTCCGCTCGTTCTTCGTGTCTCCCTGTAGGATCCCCTCCAAATGTGAAAGATCGACGCTATAGGGTTCCACCCTACATCATCTTGGTATCATGAGTGATAGAGACGAGGGTCCCGATCTTTCGATGAGATGATAACTATCGATTTGGTGGAGACGACTTTCACGATCCGACTACAAACGTGCACGACGTTGCGCCTTAGCAATCGCTAAACCAATCTCCTGAGGTTACTGACGATGCTGGAAGCACAGTCAGCCTGACCACGAAGGTCTATTCCTGCAAGCAATCGAAGAACGAGCAAGAATATGATAAAGCAATCTGAATATTGCAAATATATATGAAGTATTGATAATGGTGGGGATCCGAAAGCGGTCTTGGTCTGGTCGTTGGACACAAACGAAGTACACGAAGTTGCAATGGCTAACTTTTAACTAAACAAATCCCAAAGTCTAAACGATGCCCTAAGGGCTGTATATATGGAGGAAGAGGGGGGAATTTCGTGGCCCTTTGATGAGGACATCAATACAATTGTTACACCCACAGCCCCTGCTGCTATACATACTGGACCAATTACTAGAGCTCGTGCACGCCAACTAAATTATCAGGTACTTTCGTTTCTTGGTAATGATTCTAATGTTCATGAGAATATGATGCTGCCTAAATTGGATACATTTGTTTTGCTTACAAATGAAGGGCCTAGCTTGGAGAAGGATGAACATTGGAGCAAGAACAAGCATGGAGATGATGGCATGCGCAAGGGGAACAAGAACGGAGTTACAAGTGATGATTTCAGGACTTTGAAGCCACCATAATGGGTGCATGAAGCCTTGGACGAAATATACAAGATGCCACTTCATAAATTTTGTCCCGAGGCTATTTTAGGTGCTGCGTCACCTTATTATTGGGCCAGGCCCATGTAATTTCGAAATACATAAGTATAGGCTATTTTTAGAGTCCGTATGTGTGGGAAAACAAGAGATAGGGTTGATTTCGGACTCCTCCACCAAGGGCCACGAAATTCCCCCCCTCTTCCTCCATATATACAGCCCTTAGGGCATCGTTTAGACTTTGGGTTTTGTTTAGATTAAAAGTTCGCCATAGCTGCAACTTCGCGTACTTCGTTTGTGTTCAACGACCAGACAAAGGCGTCACAGAACCCCACCTTGATCAATAAAGCTTTCATCTTATATTCGCAATATCCAGATTGCAATCTTAGTTTCTTGCTTGTTCTTCGTTTGCTCGCAGGAAACAGACCCTCGTGGTCAGGTTGATCGTGCTCCGGCGTGGTCAATAACCTCTCGGAGTTGGTTTAGCGATTGCTAAGACGCGACGTCCTCGCACGTTCGTAGTCGGATCGTCAAAGTCGACTTCCACCAAAGCGAAATCCACCATCTCATCGAAAGACGGGACACCTTTGCCTCTATCAAGATGATGAGGACATCAATACAATTGTTACACCCACAGCCCCTGCTGCTATACATACTGGACCAATTACTAGAGCTCGTGCACGCCAACTAAATTACCAGGTACTTTCGTTTCTTGGTAATGATTCTAATGTTCATGAGAATATGATGCTGCCTAAATTGGATACATTTGTTTTGCTTACAAATGAAGGGCCTAGCTTGGAGAAGGATGAACATTGGAGCAAGAACAAGCATGGAGATGATGGCATGCGCAAGGGGAACAAGAACGGAGTTACAAGTGATGATTTCAGGACTTTGAAGCCACCATAATGTGTGCATGAAGCCTTGGACGAAATATACAAGATGCCACTTCATAAATTTCGTCCCGAGGCTATTTTAGGTGCTGTGTCACCTTATTATTGGGCCAGGCCCATGTAATTTCGAAATACATAAGTATAGGCTATTTTTAGAGTCCGTATGTGTGGGGAAACAAGAGATAGGGTTGATTTCGGACCCCTCCACCAAGGGCCACGAAATCCACCCCCTCTTCCTCCATATATACAGCCCTTAGGGCATCGTTTAGACTTTGGGTTTTGTTCAGATTAAAAGTTCGCCATAGCTGCAACTTCGCATACTTCGTTTGTGTTCAACGACCAGACAAAGGCGTCACAGAACCCCACCTTGATCAATAAAGCTTTCATCTTATATTCGCAATATCCAGATTGCAATCTCAGTTTCTTGCTTGTTCTTCGTTTGCTCGCAGGAAACAGACCCTCGTGGTCAGGTTGATCGTGCTCCGGCGTGGTCAATAACCTCTCGGAGTTGGTTTAGTGATTGCTAAGGCGCGACGTCCTCGCACGTTCGTAGTCGGATCGTCAAAGTCGACTTCCACCAAAGCGATATCCATCATCTCATCGAAAGACGGGACACCTTTGCCTCTATCAAGTGGTATCAGATTTCCAGGTTGCTCGGTGAGATTTTACAGTTTTTCGTAGTTTAGATCGAGTCTGTTCTTCATACCTACAGTCCACGAAAAAGCCACAAAAAAAAATTAGGGTTAGTTCATCATATCCGAACCAATCTGAGCCTTTGCATAATCTTTTTAGGGTTTTGCTTTGTTGAATTTGCGGTTGCATCGTCGTGTCTAGTTGCTGGTCTTAGAGTCTAGTCTTTTAGAGTTTCGAGTTCTGGTCATAAGTTGTCACGCCGCCGCCGCACCATCATCATCACCCCTGCCATCTACCACCACCGCTTATCCGCCACTGCTTCGAATCCGTATCCATATACCACCACAACTGTCATATACCACCACAGCTGCCATCTACCACCATATATCCACCACCAATCCGAGTTCCTTGCTTATTAGGTTTGTTTTCGGGATCCATCCAGATTCCGATTCGTGTTTCCTTGCCGGAGTAGGTTTCGAAAAAAAAAATTCCAGAGTGTGCTTTTCCCTTGTTTACGTGCCGCGCCGTGATTTTGTTAGTGTTCTAGGCTCGCGTCTCTAGCACAGTCTGATGAGGACATCAATACAATTGTTACACCCACAGCCCCTGCTGCTATACATACTGGACCAATTACTAGAGCTCGTGCACGCCAACTAAATTACCAGGTACTTTCGTTTCTTGGTAATGATTCTAATGTTCATGAGAATATGATGCTGCCTAAATTGGATACATTTGTTTTGCTTACAAATGAAGGGCCTAGCTTGGAGAAGGATGAACATTGGAGCAAGAACAAGCATGGAGATGATGGCATGCGCAAGGGGAACAAGAACGGAGTTACAAGTGATGATTTCAGTACTTTGAAGCCACCATAATGGGTGCATGAAGCCTTGGACGAAATATACAAGATGCCACTTCATAAATTTCGTCCCGAGGCTATTTTAGGTGCTGCGTCACCTTATTATTGGGCCAGGCCCATGTAATTTCGAAATACATAAGTATAGGCTATTTTTAGAGTCTGTATGTGTGGGGAAACAAGAGATAGGGTTGATTTCGGACCCCTCCACCAAGGGCCACGAAATTCCCCCCTCTTCCTCCATATATACAGCCGTTAGGGCATCGTTTAGACTTTGGGTTTTGTTTAGATTAAAAGTTCGCCATAGCTGCAACTTCGCGTACTTCGTTTGTGTTCAACGACCAGACAAAGGCGTCACAGAACCCCACCTTGATCAATAAAGCTTTCATCTTATATTCGCAATATCCAGATTGCAATCTTAGTTTCTTGCTTGTTCTTCGTTTGCTCGCAGGAAACAGACCCTCGTGGTCAGGTTGATCGTGCTCCGGCGTGGTCAATAACCTCTCGGAGTTGGTTTAGCGATTGCTAAGGCGCGACGTCCTCGCACGTTCGTAGTCGGATCGTCAAAGTCGACTTCCACCAAAGCGATATCCATCCTCTCATCGAAAGACGGGACACCTTTGCCTCTATCAGTTTTGCTTACAAATGAAGGGCCTAGCTTGGAGAAGGATGAACATTGGAGCAAGAACAAGCATGGAAATGATGGCATGCGCAAGGGGAACAAGAACGGAGTTACAAATAATGATTTCAGGACTTTGAAGCCACCATAATGGGTGCATGAAGCCTTGGACGAAATATACAAGATGCCACTTCATAAATTTTGTCCCGAGGCTATTTTAGGTGCCGCGTCACCTTATTATTGGGCCAGGCCCATGTAATTTCGAAATACATAAGTATAGGCTATTTTTAGAGTCCGTATGTGTGGGGAAACAAGAGATAGGGTTGATTTCGGACCCCTCCACCAAGGGCCACGAAATTCCCCCCTCTTCCTCCATATATACAGCCCTTAGGGCATCGTTTAGACTTTGGGTTTTGTTTAGATTAAAAGTTCGCCATAGCTGCAACTTCGCGTACTTCGTTTGTGTTCAACGACCAGACAAAGGCGTCACAGAACCCCACCTTGATCAATAAAGCTTTCATCTTATATTCGCAATATCCAGATTGCAATCTTAGTTTCTTGCTTGTTCTTCGTTTGCTCGCAGGAAATAGACCCTCGTGGTCAGGTTGATCGTGCTCCGGCATGGTCAATAACCTCTCGGAGTTGGTTTAGCGATTGCTAAGGCGCGACGTCCACGCACGTTCGTAGTCGGATCGTCAAAGTCGACTGCCACCAAAGTGATATCCATCATCTCATCGAAAGACGGGACACCTTTGCCTCTATCAAGTGGTATCAGATTTCCAGGTTGCTCGGTGAGATTTTACAGTATTTCGTAGTTTAGATCGAGTCTGTTCTTCATACCTACAGTCCACGAAAAAGCCACAAAAAAAATTAGGGTTAGTTCATCATATCCGAACCAATCTGAGCCTTTGCATAATCTTTTTAGGGTTTTGCTTTGTTGAATTTGCGGTTGCATCGTCGTGTCTAGTTGCTGGTCTTAGAGTCTAGTCTTTTAGAGTTTCGAGTTCTGGTCATAAGTTGTCACGCCGCCGCCGCACCATCATCATCACCCCTGCCATCTACCACCACCGCTTATCCGCCACCGCTTCGAATCCGTATCCATATACCACCACAGCTGTCATATACCACCACCGCTGCCATCTACCACCATATATCCACCACCAATCAGAGTTCTTGTCATATTAGGTTTGTTTTCGAGATCCATCTAGATTCCGATTCGTGTTTCCTTGCCGGAGTAGGTTTCGGAAAAAAAAAATTATGAGTAGCCACGCTCCGCTTAGGCCCAAATTTTTTCGAAAACGCATTTTTCGAAAAAATTTCTGGCTATCCTATTTTTAGGTGTTTCTGAGTGTTTTGAGACAGGTGCCATTATAGGAAGTTTTTTTTGACCCGTTTCCAGTTTTTGGGTCCGGACAGTCAAAAAAAAAATTTGGTTAAAAAAATTTCGTGCCCATCCTGTTAGTTTGAGCTAAGAAGAGTTTTGAGACACTCGCCATTATAGTGATTTTTCGCAAAAAAAAAATTAAAAAAAGCAGCGCAAAAAAAAAGAGCGCAAAAAAAAAGAGCGAAAAAAAAAATTCCAGAGTGTGCTTTTCCCTTGTTTACGTACCGCGCCGTGATTTTGTTAGTGTTCTAGGCTCGCGTCTCTAGCACAGTCTAGCCTAGGACCAGCACAGTACCGTCGTTGAGCGTTTATTCAACTTTGCATCTCTGAATTGATTATTGCTGACCCTTTTTGCTACCATATTATAAGCCTTCCCAGCTCCACATACATCTACGTCGTGCGTTTGACTCTCCCTGGTAATCGCTCTATCCAAGCTTTGAGAGTTTTTGACTACAACGGTTGCCGATCACCGCCTGCTGCTGGGTAAGAACTGGTAAGAATTTGAGATTTGCTTGACGGATTTGTGACACCCACCACCACCACTTGTTCGTAGTCTGTAGGATCATATTCTTGTGTGTTTCTATTGCTGCTAACCATGCCAGGATCACAAGCCGACGAGATTGACTGGGAGAATTTATCGAACAAGGAGCTTCATGATAAGTTTCAGCAAATGATGACTGAACAGGTGCAAGATGTGCTGAACAATTTTGAAGAGGCCACCTCGCGCGTCTTCCACCACCACCACCCGCTGCAGCTAACGCACCTCTCCAACAACAACAACAACAACGACTACCTCCACGTCGCGAAGCAGACCTCCGCCAAGCAAGCCGTGTTCCTCTTGCGTTTGGCCAAACTGTTGGTGCTGCTGTTGATACTTCTGTGGCTCCTGCTGCTGATGCGGAGGAGGATGATTATGTGGGAGACTATGAGGATGAGGTTGATCAAAATCAACACTACGTGCAGCCACCTGTACCACCACCAGCAGGTCGACCTCAGGTATATATTCGTAATGGTAGGCCTGCACCACCACCTCAGGTACGAGATGATGTCCATATTCCTAAACTGAAATTGAATATTCCACCATTTGAGGGTAGATATGTTCCTGATATATATCTTACTTGGGAGTTAGAAACTGAACAACGATTTACATGTTTACAATATCCTGAGGAGAGACGAGTTGCTGCTGCCGTTTGTGCTTTCACTAGTTTTGCATGTGTATGGTGGTCTGAACACTGTAGATTATATCCTATTCCAACTACTTGGGCTGCTTTGAAAACTGCTACGCGTACGCGTTGGGTTCCACCATATTATCAACGTGAATTGCTTCAAAAATTGCAGCGTTTAAGACAAGGGAAAAATTCTGTAGAAGAATATTATCAGGAATTACAAACTGGCATGATTAGATGTGGTATTGTTGAGGAGAATGAAGCTATGCTTGCACGTTTTCTGGGTGGATTAAATAGAGAGATTCAGACCATTCTAGACTATAAGGAGTATACTAATATCACTCGTTTATTCCATCTTGCTTGTAAAGCTGAACGTGAAGTGCAGGATCGACAAGCATTGGGGCGAACTAACTTTTCTGCAGGCCGACCTTCATCATGGACACCACGTGCATCTTCTACTTCAACTGCACCAGCACCTCCATCCGGTGCCACCTCCAGCCGTGATACAAGAAAACAGGCACAACCACCATTATCTGCCAAGAGCGCACCTGCGGGGCCTGCACAGCGTTCTTCTTCTTCCATGGCATCAACAGGGCACACAAGTGATATTATTTGTCGTCGTTGTAAGGGAGGAGGTCATTATGCGAGAGAATGCAAATCTCCGCGTGTGATGATTGCTACCGCGGATGGTGGATATATGCTGTTACCTGTACCTAGTGTTCCTTGGGAGGATATATCTATGGACTTTGTTTTAGGTTTACCTCGAACAAAGAAGGGGAGGGATAGCATATTTGTTGTCGTGGATAGATTCTCGAAAATGGCACACTTTATACCATGTCATAAAAGCGATGATGCTGTTAATGTTGCTGATTTGTTCTTTCGTGAAATTATTCGCTTACATGGTGTGCCAAATACTATTGTTTCAGATCGTGATACTAAATTTCTTAGCCACTTTTGGAGATGTTTATGGGCTAAGTTGGGGACTAAACTGCTTTTTAGTACTACTTGTCACCCCCAAACTGATGGACAAACTGAAGTAGTCAATAGAACGTTGTCTACTATGCTTAGGGCTGTTTTGAAGAATAATAAGAAAATGTGGGAGGAATGCTTGCCTCATATTGAATTTGCTTATAATCGTTCATTGCATTCTACTACTAAGATGTGCCCTTTTGAAGTTGTGTATGGTTTCCTACCTCGTGCACCTATTGATTTGTTGCCTCTTCCATCTTCGGAGAAGGTTAATTTTGATGCTAAACAACGTGCTGAATTGATTTTAAAAATGCATGAGTTAACTAAGGAAAACATTGAGCGTATGAATGCGAAATATAAACTTGCTGGAGATAAGGGTAGAAAACATGTTGTGTTTGCACCTGGAGATCTTGTTTGGTTACATTTGCGTAGGGATAGATTTCCTGATTTGCGCAAATCAAAGCTAATGCCACGTGCTGATGGTCCCTTTAAGGTGTTAGAGAAAATAAATGATAATGCATATAAACTTGAGCTGCCTGCAGATTTTGGGGTTAGTCCCACTTTTAACATTGCAGATTTGAAGCCTTATTTGGGTGAGGAAGATGAACTTCCGTCGAGGACGACTTCATTTCAAGAAGGGGAGGATGATGAGGACATCAATACAATTGTTACACCCACAGCCCCTGCTGCTATACATACTGGACCAATTACTAGAGCTCGTGCACGCCAACTAAATTACCAGGTACTTTCGTTTCTTGGTAATGATTCTAATGTTCATGAGAATATGATGCTGCCTAAATTGGATACATTTGTTTTGCTTACAAATGAAGGGCCTAGCTTGGAGAAGGATGAACATTGGAGCAAGAACAAGCATGGAGATGATGGCATGCACAAGGGGAACAAGAACGGAGTTACAAGTGATGATTTCAGGACTTTGAAGCCACCATAATGGGTGCATGAAGCCTTGGACGAAATATACAAGATGCCACTTCATAAATTTCGTCCCGAGGCTATTTTAGGTGCTGTGTCACCTTATTATTGGGCCAGGCCCATGTAATTTCGAAATACATAAGTATAGGCTATTTTTAGAGTCCGTATGTGTGGGGAAACAAGAGATAGGGTTGATTTCGGACCCCTCCACCAAGGGCCACGAAATTCCCCCCCTCTTCCTCCATATATACAGCCCTTAGGGCATCGTTTAGACTTTGGGTTTTGTTTAGATTAAAAGTTCGCCATAGCTGCAACTTCGCGTACTTCGTTTGTGTTCAACGACCAGACAAAGGCGTCACAGAACCCCACCTTGATCAATAAAGCTTTCATCTTATATTCGCAATATCCAGATTGCAATCTTAGTTTCTTGCTTGTTCTTCGTTTGCTCGCAGGAAACAGACCCTCGTGGTCAGGTTGATCGTGCTCTGGCGTGGTCAATAACCTCTCGGAGTTGGGTTAGCGATTGCTAAGGCGCGACGTCCTCGCACGTTCGTAGTCGGATCGTCAAAGTCCACTTCCACCAAAGCGAAATCCACCATCTCATCGAAAGACGGGACACCTTTGCCTCTATCAGTGGAGATGATTCTGATCATGAGACGCAATACATGGCTCCTGAAGACGCTGACAGGTATGAATGTTTAGTTGCTCAACGTGTTTTGAGTGTGCAGGTCACACAAGCTGACCAAAATCAGAGGCACAATTTGTTCCATACCAAGGGAGTTGTGAAGGAACGTTCTGTGCGCGTCATAATAGACGGAGGGAGCTGCAACAACTTGGCTAGCATGGAGATGGTGGAGAAGCTTTCTCTCACCACAAGACCACATCCACATCCTTACTACATCCAATGGTTCAACAACATCGGCAAGGTTAAGGTAACACGTACTGTTCGTGTGCATTTTAGTATCTCTACATATGCTGATTATGTTGATTGTGATGTGGTACCTATGCAAGCATGTTCCTTATTACTTGGTAGACCATGGCAATTTGATAAAAATTCTGTACACCATGGTAGAAACAATCACTATACTCTTGTTCATAAGGATAAAAATATTACTTTGCTTCCTATGACTCCTGATTCCATTTTGAAAGATGATATTAATAGAGCTAATAAAGCAAAACAGGAGACGAATAAGAGTGAAAATCAGATTGTGGCAAAAGAATTTGAGCAACAAATGAAGCCTAACAATAAACCATCTAGTGTTGCTTCTGAAATTAAATTGAAAAGTGCATGTTTATTTGCCACCAAAGCTGATATTGATGAGCTAGATTTCGGCAAATCTGTTTGCTATGCTTTTGTGTGCAAAGAGGCATTATTTTCATTCGAGGACGTGCCTTCCTCTTTGCCTCCTGCTGTCACTAACATTTTGCAGGAGTTCGCTGACGTCTTTCCACAAGACGTGCCACCGGGATTACCGCCTATTCGAGGGATTGAGCATCAGATTGACTTAATTCCCGGTGCTTCACTGCCAAACCGTGCACCATACCGTACCAATCCAGAGGAGACGAAGGAGATTATGCGCCAAGTACAAGAGCTTCTCGACAATGATTATTTACGCGAATCCCTTAGTCCTTGTGCTGTTCCTATTATTCTAGTGCCGAAAAAGGATGGTACATCACGTATGTGTGTTGATTGTAGAGGCATTAATAATATTACTATTCGTTATCGTCATCCTATTCCTAGGCTAGATGATATGCTTGATGAATTGAGTGGTTCTACAATATTCTCCAAAGTTGATTTGCGTAGTGGCTACCACCAAATTCGTATGAAATTGGGAGATGAATGGAAAACAACATTTAAAACTAAGTTTGGATTATATGAGTGGTTAGTCATGCCTTTTGGGTTAACTAATGCACCTAGTACTTTCATGAGATTAATGAACGAAGTTTTACGTGCTTTCATTGGACGATTTGTGGTAGTTTACTTTGATGACATACTGATTTATAGCAGATCTTTGGAAGAACATTTGGAACATTTACGTGCTGTTTTTATTGATCTACGTGATGCACGTTTGTTTGGTAACCTTGGGAAGTGCACCTTTTGCACCGACCGAGTATCTTTTCTTGGCTATGTTGTTACTCCACAGGGAATTGAAGTTGACAAAGCCAAGATTGAAGCTATTGAGAGTTGGCCGCAGCCCAAAACGGTCACACAAGTGAGGAGTTTTCTTGGCCTCGCTGGATTCTATAGGCGTTTTGTGAGAGATTTCAGCACCATTGCTGCACCTCTCAACGAGCTTACAAAGAAGGATGTGCCTTTTGGTTGGGGTACCGCACAGGAAGAAGCCTTCACGGTATTGAAAGATAAGTTGACACATGCTCCTTTACTCCAACTTCCTGATTTTAATAAGACTTTTGAGCTTGAATGTGATGCTAGTGGAATTGGATTAGGAGGTGTGTTATTACAAGATGGCAAACCTGTTGCATACTTTTCTGAAAAATTGAGTGGGCCTAGTCTGAATTATTCTACTTATGATAAAGAATTATATGCTCTTGTTCGGACTTTAGAAACATGGCAACATTATTTATGGCCCAAAGAATTTGTTATACATTCTGATCATGAATCTTTGAAACATATTAAAAGTCAAGCTAAACTGAATCGTAGACATGCTAAATGGGTTGAATTCATTGAGACTTTCCCTTATGTCATTAAACACAAGAAGGAAAAAGAAAATGTTATTGCTGATGCATTGTCTCGTCGCTATACTATGCTTTCACAACTTGACTTCAAAATATTTGGTTTAGAGACCATCAAAGATCAATATGTGCATGATGCTGATTTTAAAGATGTAATGCAGAATTGTAAAGAAGGAAGAATGATAGAGGCAAAGGTGTCCCGTCTTTCGATGAGATGATGGATATCGCTTTGGTGGAAGTCGACTTTGACGATCCGACTACGAACGTGCGAGGACGTCGCGCCTTAGCAATCGCTAAACCAACTCCGAGAGGTTATTGACCACGCCGGAGCATGATCAACCTGACCACGAGGGTCTGTTTCCTGCGAGCAAACGAAGAACAAGCAAGAAACTGAGATTGCAATCTAGATATTGCGAATATAAGATGAAAGCTTTATTGATCAAGGTGGGGTTCTGTGACGCCTTTGTCTGGTCGTTGAACACAAACGAAGTACGCGAAGTTGCAGCTATGGCGAACTTTTAATCTAAACAAAACCCAAAGTCTAAACGATGCCCTAAGGGCTGTATATATGGAGGAAGAGGGGGGAATTTCGTGGCCCTTGGTGGAGGGGTCCGAAATCAACCCTATCTCTTGTTTCCCCACACATACGGACTCTAAAAATAGCCTATACTTATGTATTTCGAAATTACATGGGCCTGGCCCAATAATAAGGTGACGCAGCACCTAAAATAGCCTCGGGAAGAAATTTATGAAGTGGCATCTTGTATATTTCGTCCAAGGCTTCATGCACCCATTATGGTGGCTTCAAAGTCCTGAAATCATCACTTGTAACTCCGTTCTTGTTCTTGCTCCAATGTTCATCCTTCTCCAAGGTAGGCCCTTCATTTGTAAGCAAAACAAATGTATCCAATTTAGGCAGCATCATATTCTCATGAACATTAGAATCATTACCAAGAAACGAAAGTACCTGGTAATTTAGTTGGCGTGCACGAGCTCTAGTAATTGGTCCAGTATGTATAGCAGCAGGGGCTGTGGGTGTAACAATTGTATTGATGTCCTCATCATCCTCCCCTTCTTGAAATGAAGTCGTCCTCGACGGAAGTTCATCTTCCTCACCCAAATAAGGCTTCAAATCTGCAATGTTAAAAGTGGGACTAACCCCAAAATCTGCAGGCAGCTCAAGTTTATATGCATTATCATTTATTTTCTCTAACACCTTAAAGGGACCATCAGCACGTGGCATTAGCTTTGATTTGCGCAAATCAGGAAATCTATCCCTACGCAAATGTAACCAAACAAGATCTCCAGGTGCAAACACAACATGTTTTCTACCCTTATCTCCAGCAAGTTTATATTTCGCATTCATACGCTCAATGTTTTCCTTAGTTAACTCATGCATTTTTAAAATCAATTCAGCACGTTGTTTAGCATCAAAATTAACCTTCTCCGAAGATGGAAGAGGCAACAAATCAATAGGTGCACGAGGTAGGAAACCATACACAACTTCAAAAGGGCACATCTTAGTAGTAGAATGCAATGAACGATTATAAGCAAATTCAATATGAGGCAAGCATTCCTCCCACATTTTCTTATTATTCTTCAAAACAGCCCTAAGCATAGTAGACAACGTTCTATTGACTACTTCAGTTTGTCCATCAGTTTGGGGGTGACAAGTAGTACTAAAAAGCAGTTTAGTCCCCAACTTAGCCCATAAACATCTCCAAAAGTGGCTAAGAAATTTAGTATCACGATCTGAAACAATAGTATTTGGCACACCATGCAAGCGAATAATTTCACGAAAGAACAAATCAGCAACATTAACAGCATCATCGCTTTTATGACATGGTATAAAGTGTGGCATTTTCGAGAATCTATCCACGACAACAAATATGCTATCCCTCCCCTTCTTTGTTCGAGGTAAACCTAAAACAAAGTCCATAGATATATCCTCCCAAGGAACACTAGGTACAGGCAAAGGCATATATAAACCATGAGGATTGAGTCGTGACTTAGCTTTTTGACATGTAGTGCATCGAGCAATAAAACGCTCAACATCCCGTCTCATCTTTGGCCAAAAGAAATGTGTAGCAAGTACGTCCTCCGTCTTCTTCACGCCGAAGTGTCCCATTAATCCTCCTCCATGCGCCTCCTGCAACAACAAAAGACGAACGGAGCTAGCTGGAATGCATAGCTTGTTAGCACGAAACACAAATCCATCGTTAACGACGAACTTGTTCCACATTCTTCCTTCTTTACAATTCTGCATTACATCTTTAAAATCAGCATCATGCACATATTGATCTTTGATGGTCTCCAAACCAAATATTTTGAAGTCAAGTTGTGAAAGCATAGTATAGCGGCGAGACAATGCATCAGCAATAACATTTTCTTTTCCCTTCTTGTGTTTAATGACATAAGGAAAAGTCTCAATGAATTCAACCCATTTAGCATGTCTACGATTCAGTTTAGCTTGACTTTTAATATGTTTCAAAGATTCATGATCAGAATGTATAACAAATTCTTTGGGCCATAAATAATGTTGCCATGTTTCTAAAGTCCGAATAAGAGCATATAATTCTTTATCATAAGTAGAATAATTCAGACTAGGCCCACTCAATTTTTCAGAAAAGTATGTGATGAGGACATCAATACAATTGTTACACCCACAGCCCCTGCTGCTATACATACTGGACCAATTACTAGAGCTCGTGCACGCCAACTAAATTATCAGGTACTTTCGTTTCTTGGTAATGATTCTAATGTTCATGAGAATATGATGCTGCCTAAATTGGATACATTTGTTTTGCTTACAAATGAAGGGCCTAGCTTGGAGAAGGATGAACATTGGAGCAAGAACAAGCATGGAGATGATGGCATGCGCAAGGGGAACAAGAACGGAGTTACAAGTGATGATTTCAGGACTTTGAAGCCACCATAATGTGTGCATGAAGCCTTGGACGAAATATACAAGATGCCACTTCATAAATTTCGTCCCGAGGCTATTTTAGGTGCTGTGTCACCTTATTATTGGGCCAGGCCCATGTAATTTCGAAATACATAAGTATAGGCTATTTTTAGAGTCCGTATGTGTGGGGAAACAAGAGATAGGGTTGATTTCGGACCCCTCCACCAAGGGCCACGAAATCCACCCCCTCTTCCTCCATATATACAGCCCTTAGGGCATCGTTTAGACTTTGGGTTTTGTTCAGATTAAAAGTTCGCCATAGCTGCAACTTCGCATACTTCGTTTGTGTTCAACGACCAGACAAAGGCGTCACAGAACCCCACCTTGATCAATAAAGCTTTCATCTTATATTCGCAATATCCAGATTGCAATCTCAGTTTCTTGCTTGTTCTTCGTTTGCTCGCAGGAAACAGACCCTCGTGGTCAGGTTGATCGTGCTCCGGCGTGGTCAATAACCTCTCGGAGTTGGTTTAGTGATTGCTAAGGCGCGACGTCCTCGCACGTTCGTAGTCGGATCGTCAAAGTCGACTTCCACCAAAGCGATATCCATCATCTCATCGAAAGACGGGACACCTTTGCCTCTATCAAGTGGTATCAGATTTCCAGGTTGCTCGGTGAGATTTTACAGTTTTTCGTAGTTTAGATCGAGTCTGTTCTTCATACCTACAGTCCACGAAAAAGCCACAAAAAAAATAGGGTTAGTTCATCATATCCGAACCAATCTGAGCCTTTGCATAATCTTTTTAGGGTTTTGCTTTGTTGAATTTGCGGTTGCATCGTCGTTTCTAGTTGCTGGTCTTAGAGTCTAGTCTTTTAGAGTTTCGAGTTCTGGTCATAAGTTGTCACGCCGCCGCCGCACCATCATCATCACCCCTGCCATCTACCACCACCGCTTATCCGCCACCGCTTCGAATCCGTATCCATATACCACCACAGCTGTCATATACCACCACCGCTGCCATCTACCACCATATATCCACCACCAATCCGAGTTCTTGTCATATTCGGTTTGTTTTCGAGATCCATCTAGATTCCGATTCGTGTTTCCTTGCCGGAGTAGGTTTCGGTAGCCACGCTCCGTTTAGGCCCAAAATTTTTCGAAAACGCATTTTTCGAAAAAAATTCTGGCTATCCTATTTTTAGGTGTTTCTGAGTGTTTTGAGACAGGTGCCATTATAGGAAGTTTTTTTTGACCCGTTTCCAGTTTTTGGGTCCGGGCAGTCGAAAAAAAAAATTTGTCGAAAAAAAAAATTTCGTGCCCATACTGTCAGTTTGACCTAGGAAGAGTTTTGAGACACTCGCCATTATAGTGCTTTTTCGCAAAAAAAAAGCAGCGCAAAAAAAAGGAGCGCAAAAAAAAAGAGAGAGAGCGAAAAGAAGAATTTCAGAGTGTGCTTTTCCCTTATTTACGTGTCGCGCCATGATTTTGTTGGTGTTCTAGGCTCGCGTCTCTAGCACAGTCTAGCCTAGGACCAGCACAGTACCGTTGTTGAGCGTTTATTCAACTTTGCATCTCTGAATTGATTATTGCTGACCCTTTTTGCTACCATACTATAAGCCTTCCCAGCTCCACATACATCTACGTCGTGTGTTTGACTCTCCCTGGTAATCGCTCTATCCAAGCTTTGAGAGTTTTTGACTACAACGGTTGCCGATCACCGCCTGCTGCTGGGTAAGAACAGGTAAGAATTTGAGATTTGCTTGACGGATTTGTGATTCACCACCACCACTTCTTAGTAGTCTGTAGGATCATATTCTTGTGTGTTTCTATTGCTGCTAACCATGCCAGGATCACAAGCCGACGAGATTGATTGGGAGAACTTATTGAACAAGGAGCTTCATGATAAGTTTCAGCAAATGATGACTGAACAGGTACAAGATGTGCTGAACAATTTTGAAGAGGCCATGGAGAAGATCACTGGCCTTGAGAAGACGTTCGAAACAAAGCTCGATAACAGATTTAATGAACTGCTTGCGCGTCTTCCACCACCGGCTGCACCTGTCGCACCTCTGCAACAACAACAACTACGCCCCCTTCCGAATCAGTATGGACGAGCACAGCGTGTTCCTATTGAGCCAGGACAAAATTCTGGTGTCGCTGCTACTGCTGTTGGTGTTTCTTTGGCTCCTGCTACTGCTGCTGCTGGTACCCAGGAGGATGATGAGTATGCGGGCGATTATGAGGATGAGGTTGATCAAAATCAGATCTACGAGCAGCCACCAGCACCACCACCAGCAGGTCGACCTCAGGTATATATTCGTAATGGTAGGTCTGCACCACCACCTCAGGTACGAGATGATGTCCATATTCCTAAACTGAAATTGAATATTCCACCATGATGAGGACATCAATACAATTGTTACACCCACAGCCCCTGCTGCTATACATACTGGACCAATTACTAGAGCTCGTGCACGCCAACTAAATTACCAGGTACTTTCGTTTCTTGGTAATGATTCTAATGTTCATGAGAATATGATGCTGCCTAAATTGGATACATTTGTTTTGCTTACAAATGAAGGGCCTAGCTTGGAGAAGGATGAGCATTGGAGCAAGAACAAGCATGGAGATGATGGCATGCGCAAGGGAAACAAGAACGGAGTTACAAGTGATGATTTCAGGACTTTGAAGCCACCATAATGGGTGCATGAAGCCTTGGACGAAATATACAAGATGCCACTTCGTAAATTTCGTCCCGAGGCTATTTTAGGTGCTGCGACACCTTATTATTGGGCCAGGCCCATGTAATTTCGAAATACATAAGTATAGGCTATTTTTAGAGTCCGTATGTGTGGGGAAACAAGAGATAGGGTTGATTTCGGACCCCTCCACCAAGGGCCACGAAATTCCCCCCTCTTCCTCCATATATACAGCCCTTAGGGCATCGTTTAGACTTCGGGTTTTGTTTAGATTAAAAGTTCGCCATAGCTGCAACTTCGCGTACTTCGTTTGTGTTCAACGACCAGACAAAGGCGTCACAGAACCCCACCTTGATCAATAAAGCTTTCATCTTATATTCGCAATATCCAGATTGCAATCTCAGTTTCTTGCTTGTTCTTCGTTTGCTCGCAGGAAACAGACCCTCGTGGTCAGGTTGATCGTGCTCCGGCGTGGTCAATAACCTCTCGGAGTTGGTTTAGCGATTGCTAAGGCGCGACGTCCTCGCACGTTCGTAGTCGGATCGTCAAAGTCGACTTCCACCAAAGCGATATCCATCATCTCATCGAAAGACGGGACACCTTTGCCTCTAGCATGGAGATAGTGGAGAAGCTTTCTCTCACCACAAGACCACATCCACATCCTTACTACATCCAATGGTTCAACAACAGCGGCAAGGTTAAGGTAACACGTACTGTTCGTGTGCATTTTAGTATCTCTACATATGTTGATTATGTTGATTGTGATGTGGTACCTATGCAAGCATGTTCCTTATTACTTGGTAGACCATGGCAATTTGATAAAAATTCTGTACACCATGGTAGAAACAATCACTATACTCTTGTTCATAAGGATAAAAATATTACTTTGCTTCCTATGACTCCTGATTCCATTTTGAAAGATGATATTAATAGAGCTAATAAAGCACAACAGGAGAAGAATAAGAGTGAAAATCAGATTGTGGCAAAAGAATTTGAGCAACAAATGAAGCCTAATAATAAACCATCTAGTGTTGCTTCTGAAATTAAATTGAAAAGTGCATGTTTATTTGCCACCAAATCTGATATTGATGAGCTAGATTTCAGCAAATCTGTTTGCTATGCTTTTGTGTGCAAAGAGGCATTATTTTCATTCGAGGACGTGCCTTCCTCTTTGCCTCCTGCTGTCTATAACATTTTGCAGGAGTTCGCTGACGTCTTTCCACAAGACGTGCCACCGGGATTACCGCCTATTCGAGGGATTGAGCATCAAATTGACTTAATTCCCGGTGCTTCACTGCCAAACCGTGCACCATACCGTACCAATCCAGAGGAGACGAAGGAGATTATGCGCCAAGTACAAGAGCTTCTCGACAAAGGTTATATACGCGAATCCCTTAGTCCTTGTGCTGTTCCTATTATTCTAGTGCCGAAAAAGGATGGTACATCACGTATGTGTGTTGATTGTAGAGGCATTAATAATATTACTATTCGTTATCGTCATCCTATTCCTAGGCTAGATGATATGCTTGATGAATTGAGTGGTTCTACAATATTCTCCAAAGTTGATTTGCGTAGTGGCTACCACCAAATTCGTATGAAATTGGGAGATGAATGGAAAACAACATTTAAAACTAAGTTTGGATTATATGAGTGGTTAGTCATGCCTTTTGGGTTAACTAATGCACCTAGTACTTTCATGAGATTAATGAACGAAGTTTTACGTGCTTTCATTGGACGATTTGTGGTAGTTTACTTTGATGACATACTGGTTTATAGCAGATCTTTGGAAGAACATTTGGAACATTTACGTGCTGTTTTTATTGCTCTACGTGATGCACGTTTGTTTGGTAACCTTGGGAAGTGCACCTTTTGCACCGACCGAGTATCTTTTCTTGGCTATGTTGTTACTCCACAGGAAATTGAAGTTGACAAAGCCAAGATTGAAGCTATTGAGAGTTGGCCGCAGCCCAAAACGGTCACACAAGTGAGGAGTTTTCTTGGCCTCGCTGGATTCTATAGGCATTTTGTGAGAGATTTCAGCACCATTGCTGCACCTCTCAACGAGCTTACAAAGAAGGATGTGCCTTTTCTTTGGGGTACCGCACAGGAAGAAGCCTTCACGGTATTGAAAGATAAGTTGACACATGCTCCTTTACTCCAACTTCCTGATTTTAATAAGACTTTTGAGCTTGAATGTGATGCTAGTGGAATTGGATTAGGAGGTGTGTTATTACAAGATGGCAAACCTGTTGCATACTTTTCTGAAAAATTGAGTGGGCCTAGTCTGAATTATTCTACTTATGATAAAGAATTATATGCTCTTGTTCGGACTTTAGAAACATGGCAACATTATTTATGGCCCAAAGAGTTTGTTATACATTCTGATCATGAATCTTTGAAACATATCAAAAGTCAAGCTAAACTGAATCGTAGACATGCTAAATGGGTTGAATTCATTGAGACTTTCCCTTATGTCATTAAACACAAGAAGGGAAAAGAAAATGTTATTGCTGATGCATTGTCTCGTCGCTATACTATGCTTTCACAACTTGACTTCAAAATATTTGGTTTGGAGACCATCAAGGATCAATATGTGCATGATGCTGATTTTAAAGATGTAATGCAGAATTGTAAAGAAGGAAGAATGTGGAACAAGTTTGTCGTTAATGATGGATTTGTGTTTCGTGCTAACAAGCTATGCATTCCAGCTAGCTCCGTTCGTCTTTTGTTGTTGCAGGAGGCGCATGGAGGAGGATTAATGGGACACTTTGGCGTGAAGAAGACGGAGGACGTACTTGCTACACATTTCTTTTGGCCAAAGATGAGACGGGATGTTGAGCGTTTTATTGCTCGATGCACTACATGTCAAAAAGCTAAGTCACGACTCAATCCTCATGGTTTATATATGCCTTTGCCTGTACCTAGTGTTCCTTGGGAGGATATATCTATGGACTTTGTTTTAGGTTTACCTCGAACAAAGAAGGGGAGGGATAGCATATTTGTTGTCGTGGATAGATTCTCGAAAATGGCACACTTTATACCATGTCATAAAAGCGATGATGCTGTTAATGTTGCTGATTTGTTCTTTCGTGAAATTATTCGCTTGCATGGTGTGCCAAATACTATTGTTTCAGATCGTGATACTAAATTTCTTAGCCACTTTTGGAGATGTTTATGGGCTAAGTTGGGGACTAAACTGCTTTTTAGTACTACTTGTCACCCCCAAACTGATGGACAAACTGAAGTAGTCAATAGAACGTTGTCTACTATGCTTAGGTGATGAGGACATCAATACAATTGTTACACCCACAGGCCCTGCTGCTATACATACTGGACCAATTAGTAGAGCTCGTGCACACCAACTAAATTACCAGGTACTTTCGTTTCTTTGTAATGATTCTAATGTTCATGAGAATATGATGCTGCCTAAATTGGATACATTTGTTTTGCTTACAAATGAAGGGCCTAGCTTGGAGAAGGATGAACATTGGAGCAAGAACAAGCATGGCGATGATGGCATGCGCAAGGGAAACAAGAACGGAGTTACAAGTGATGATTTCAGGACTTTGAAGCCACCATAATGGGTGCATGAAGCCTTGGACGAAATATACAAGATGCCACTTCATAAATTTCGTCCCGAGGCTATTTTAGGTGCTGCGTCACCTTATTATTGGGCCAGGCCCATGTAATTTCGAAATACATAAGTATAGGCTATTTTTAGAGTCCGTATGTGTGGGGAAACAAGAGATAGGGTTGATTTCGGACCCCTCCACCAAGGGCCACGAAATTCCCCCCTCTTCCTCCATATATACAGCCCTTAGGGCATCGTTTAGACTTTGGGTTTTGTTTAGATTAAAAGTTCGCCATAGCTGCAACTTCGCGTACTTCGTTTGTGTTCAACGACCAGACAAAGGCGTCACAGAACCCCACCCTGATCAATAAAGCTTTCATCTTATATTCGCAATATCCAGATTGCAATCTTAGTTTCTTGCTTGTTCTTCGTTTGCTCGCAGGAAACAGACCCTCGTGGTCAGGTTGATCGTGCTCTGGCGTGGTCAATAACCTCTCGGAGTTGGTTTAGCGATTGCTAAGGCGCGACGTCCTCGCACGTTCGTAGTCGGATCGTCAAAGTCGACTTCCACCAAAGCGATATCCATCATCTCATCGAAAGACGGGACACCTTTGCCTCTATCAAGTGGTATCAGATTTCCAGGTTGCTCGGTGAGATTTTACAGTTTTTCGTAGTTTAGATCGAGTCTGTTCTTCATACCTACAGTCCACGAAAAAGCCACACAAAAAAAATTAGGGTTAGTTCATCATATCCGAACCAAGCTGAGCCTTTGCATAATCTTTTTAGGGTTTTGCTTTGTTGAATTTGCAGTTGCATCGTCGGTCTAGTTGCTGGCCTTAGAGTCTAGTCTTTTAGAGTTTCAAGTTCTGGTCATAAGTTGTCACGCCGCCGCCGCACCATCATCATCGCCCTGCCATCTACCACTACCGCTCCGAATTCGTATCCATATACCACCACCAATCCTATACCACCACCAATCCGTGCCCATATACCACCACCGATCCATATCCATATACTACCACCGCTACCACCACCGCTGCCATATACCACCACCATATATCCACCACCAATCCGAGTTCCTTGCTTATTAGGTTTGTTTTCGGGATCCATCTAGATTCCGGTTCGTGTTTCCTTGCCGGAGTAGGTTTCGAAAAAAAAAAAGCGGGTAGCCACGCTCCGTTTAGGCCCAAAATTTTTCGAAAACGCATTTTTCGAAAAAATTTCTGGCTATCCTATTTTTAGGTGTTTCTGAGTGTTTTGAGACAGGTGCCATTATAGGAAGGTTTTTTTGACCCGTTTCCAGTTTTTGGGTCCGGGCAGTCGAAAAAAAAAATTGGTCGAAAAATTTCGTGCCCATCCTGTCAGTTTGAGCTAGGAAGAGTTTTGAGATACTCGCCATTATAGTGATTTTTCGCAAAAAAAAAGGAGCGCAAAAAAAAAGAGCGCAAAAAAAAAGCGCAAAAAAAAAGAGCGAAAAAAAATAATTCAGAGTGTGCTTTTCCCTTGTTTACGTGCCGCGCCGTGATTTTGTTGGTGTTCTAGGCTCGCGTCTCTAGCACAGTCTAGCCTAGGACCAGCACAGTACCATCGTTGAGCGTTTATTCAACTTTGCATCTCTGAATTGATTATTGCTGACCCTTTTTGCTACCAAAGTATAAGCCTTCCCAGCTCCACATACATCTACGTCGTGCGTTTGACTCTCCCTGGTAATCGCTCTATCCAAGCTTTGAGAGTTGTGACTACAACGGTTGCCGATCACCGCCTGTTGCTGGGTAAGAACTGGTAAGAATTTGAGTTTTGCTTGACGGATTTGTGACACCCACCACCACCACTTGTTCGTAGTCTGTAGGATCATATTCTTGTGTGTTTCTATTGCTGCTAACCATGCCAGGATCACAAGCCGACGAGATTGACTGGGAGAATTTATGAACAAGGAGCTTCATGATAAGTTTCAGCAAATGATGACTGAACAGGTGCAAGATGTGCTGAACAATTTTGAAGAGGCCATGGAGAAGATCACTGGCCTTGAGAAGACGTTCGAAACAAAGCTCGATAACAGATTTAATGAATTGCTCGCGCGTCTTCCACCACCACCACCCGCTGCACCTAACGCACCTCACCAACAACAACAACAACAACGACTACCTCCACGTCGTGAAATAGACCTTCGCCGAGCGAGCCATGTTCCTCTTGCGTTTGGCCAAACTGTTGGTGCTGCTGTTGATACTTCTGTGGCTCCTGCTACTGCTGTTGCTGGTACCCAGGAGGATGATGAGTATGCGGGCGATTATGAGGATGAGGTTGATCAAAATCAGATCTACGAGCAGCCACCAGCACCACCACCAGCAGGTCGACCTCAGGTATATATTCGTAATGGTAGGCCTACACCACCACCTCAGGTACGCGATGATGTCCATATTCCTAAACTGAAATTGAATATTCCACCATTTGAGGGTAGATATGTTCCTGATATATATCTTACTTGGGAGTTAGAAACTGAACAACGATTTACATGTTTACAATATCCTGAGGAGAGACGAGTTGCTGCTGCTGTTTGTGCTTTCACTAGTTTTGCATGTGTATGGTGGTCTGAACATTGTAGATTATATCCTATTCCAACTACTTGGGCTGCTTTGAAAACTGCTATGCGTACGCGTTGGGTTCCACCATATTATCAACGTGAATTGCTTCAAAAATTGCAGCGTTTAAGACAAGGGAGAAATTCTGTAGAAGAATATTATCAGGAATTACAAACTGGCATGATTAGATGTGGTATTGTTGAGGAGAATGAAGCTATGCTTGCACGTTTTCTGGGTGGATTAAATAGAGAGATTCAGACCATTCTAGACTATAAGGAGTATACTAATATCACTCGTTTATGCCATCTTGCTTGTAAAGCTGAACGTGAAGTGCAGGATCGACAAGCATTGGGGCGAACTAACTTTTCTGCAGGCCGACCTTCATCATGGACACCACGTGCATCTTCTACTTCAACTGCACCAGCACCTCCATCCGGTGCCACCTCCAGCCGTGATACAAGAAAACAGGCACAACCACCATTATCTGCCAAGAGCGCACCTGCGGGGCCTGCACAGCGTTCTTCTTCTGATGAGGACATCAATACAATTGTTACACCCACAGCCCCTGCTGCTATACATACTGGACCAATTACTAGAGCTCGTGCACGCCAACTAAATTACCAGGTACTTTCGTTTCTTGGTAATGATTCTAATGTTCATGAGAATATGATGCTGCCTAAATTGGATACATTTGTTTTGCTTACAAATGAAGGGCCTAGCTTGGAGAAGGATGAACATTGGAGCAAGAACAAGCATGGAGATGATGGCATGCGCAAGGGGAACAAGAATGGAGTTACAAGTGATGATTTCAGGACTTTGAAGCCACCATAATGGGTGCATGAAGCCTTGGACGAAATATACAAGATGCCACTTCATAAATTTCGTCCCGAGGCTATTTTAGGTGCTGCATCACCTTATTATTGGGCCAGGCCCATGTAATTTCGAAATACATAAGTATAGGCTATTTTTAGAGTCCGTATGTGTGGGGAAACAAGAGATAGGGTTGATTTCGGACTCCTCCACCAAGGGCCACGAAATTCCCCCATCTTCCTCCATATATACAGCCCTTAGGGCATCGTTTAGACTTTGGGTTTTGTTTAGATTAAAAGTTCGCCATAGCTGCAACTTCGCGTACTTCGTTTGTGTTCAACGACCAGACAAAGGCGTCACAGAACCCCACCTTGATCAATAAAGCTTTCATCTTATATTCGCAATATCCAGATTGCAATCTCAGTTTCTTGCTTGTTCTTCGTTTGCTCGCAGGAAACAGACCCTCGTGGTCAGGTTGATCGTGCTCCGGCGTGGTCAATAACCTCTCGGAGTTGGTTTAGCGATTGCTAAGGCGCGACGTCCTCGCACGTTCGTAGTCGGATCGTCAAAGTCGACTTCCGCCAAAGCGAAATCCACCATCTCATCGAAAGACGGGACACCTTTGCCTCTATCAGATGGTGCATTCAAATTGACAAGGCATTCATCATTCTCATGTAGAGATGGAAGATCAGTACCTTTGTCATTACCTCTTATGATCAACTCAGATGATGTAGCCACTCTCGGGGGCGATGTGTCACATGGTGGAGGTGATGTAGTCCTGACAACAACGGATGTGGTTGTCATAGTATGCCTAGTAGTTGAAGGAACAATCATATCAACTCTTGGAATGTGCACCGTGCGCTTGTTCTCCTCGTGGCCAACACGTCGTTTTATTTCCTGTTCAGCTTTGCAAGCAAGATGAAACAAATGGTCCATAGGATAACACTCTTCATGAATTAGTATCTCTTGAATATCACGGTTTAATCCTCCCCAAAATCTATCCATAAAATCATCTTCACTTTCTTCTAAAGAGGAATGCAACAAGGTAGTTTGTAAATCATCATAATATTTTGTTACAGTTTCACTACCTTGTTTTAAGTGTTGCAACTTCTTAATCATGTCACGAGTATAGTAAGCAGGGACGAAAGTATGTCGCATGGCAAGTTTCAAATCATCCCAAGTAGTAGGTATATAATCAGGGTGTAACCGACAATATTCACTCCACCAAACCAAAGCATAACCAGTGAACGAACCAACCGCAACCTTAACCTTTTTATGTTCATCGAAATTATGGGAAGCAAATATATTTTTTATGTCGAACTCCCATTCAATATATAAAGCAGGTTTAAAACGGCCATTAAATGGTGGTATAGTTACATTAACCTGATCATGTGCATTTGGATGTTTGTGCACCTCTCGTGACGGTTGTGGTATTTGCAAAGGTGGTGGCACGTCTCCCGCGATCGACGAAGCCCATGAATTGACTCTGGATCCTGTCATGATTAGTAGAACAAGAAACAAAATCCAAAAATAATGTTCCTATAACTACTAGGATGTGGTGGTAAAACGCTCACAGTAAAGCAAATATCAATGTCTTACACGTTCTTACCATGCAGCAGGCGGTGATCGGCAACCTGCGGTGTCAAGTAACTCCGAATATTGAGTAAAGCGATTGCCAGGGGAGCGTACGTATACACGGTGTAGAAATATGTGGAGCTGGGTTGGCTATATATGGTAGCAAAAGATTAGCAATAATCAATTCAAAGATGCAATGTTGAATAAACGCTCAACGACGGTACTGTGCTGGTCCTAGGCTAGACCGGACTAGAGACGCGAGCCTAGAACACTAATGAGGTCACGGCGTAGCACAACCAGCATCAATGAAGGATACTAAGTAGCTCTTGACAGCAAGATATAAGTGAAGATCACAACAGCAGTGAAGATAATGAGGTGAAACAACAGCCAAGCAGGATATATCAACAACTTTGTCTCCAACTTTCCTCTGAAAAAGTTTGTGCCGTTTTTTTGTTTTTTTTCTTCTCTCTTTTTTTTCCTCACACTTTTTTTTTCTTTCTCTCCTTTTTTTTCTCTGACTTTTTTTTTCCTTTTTTTTCTCTCTTTTTTTTCTCTCTTTTTTTCTCCCTCTTTCCAAAACAAACTAGATAAGATGCAGATTGGATCAAGTGAAGATGTGAACGATCTCAACTATTATTATGACAATGAATGGTGGGTAGCACGTGGTGGAAATTGATGGATGGGTGGTGGACAGCGGAAGAGATAATGATGCAGCGGTGGCGTGACTAATGTGAACAGAACTCGAAACTCTAAACGAACTAGACACTAAGACCAGCAACTCGACACGACGATGCAATCGATAATTCAACTATGCAATCAATGAAAAGAAAATTGCAACGGCTCAGACTGGCTTGGACCAAGGATGAATAGATCTAACTCTTTTTTGTGGCTTTTTCTTGGACAATAGGTAAGAAATTAAATCTAATCTAGGAAAACTGGAAATTCTCACCGAGCAACCTGGAAATCTGATACCACTTGATAGAGGCGGGGTGTCCCGATCTTTCGATGAGATGATAACTATCGATTTGGTGGAGACGACATTGACGATCCGACTACAAACGTGCACGACGTTGCGCCTTAACAATCGCTAAACCAACTCCGAGAGGTTATTGACCACGCCGTGATAGAGGCGGAGGTGTCCCGTCTTTCGATGAGATGGTGGATTTCGCTTTGGTGGAAGTCGACTTTGACGATCCGACTACGAACGTGCGAGGACGTCGCGCCTTAGCAATCGCTAAACCAACTCCGAGAGGTTATTGACCACGCCGGAGCACGATCAACCTGACCACGAGGGTCTGTTTCCTGCGAGCAAACGAAGAACAAGCAAGAAACTAAGATTGCAATCTGGATATTGCGAATATAAGATGAAAGCTTTATTGATCAAGGTGGGGTTCTGTGACGCCTTTGTCTGGTCGTTGAACACAAACGAAGTACGCGAAGTTGCAGCTATGGCGAACTTTTAATCTAAACAAAACCCAAAGTCTAAACGATGCCCTAAGGGCTGTATATATGGAGGAAGAGGGGGGAATTTCGTGGCCCTTGGTGGAGGGGTCCGAAATCAACCCTATCTCTTGTTTCCCTACACATACAGACTCTAAAAATAGCCTATACTTATGTATTTCGAAATTACATGGGCCTGGCCCAATAATAAGGTGACGCAGCACCTAAAATAGCCTCGGGACGAAATTTATGAAGTGGCATCTTGTATATTTCGTCCAAGGCTTCATGCACCCATTATGGTGGCTTCAAAGTCCTGAAATCATCACTTGTAACTCCGTTCTTGTTCCCCTTGCGCATGCCATCATCTCCATGCTTGTTCTTGCTCCAATGTTCATCCTTCTCCAAGCTAGGCCCTTCATTTGTAAGCAAAACAAATGTATCCAATTTAGGCAGCATCATATTCTCATGAACATTAGAATCATTACCAAGAAACGAAAGTACCTGGTAATTTAGTTGGCGTGCACGAGCTCTAGTAATTGGTCCAGTATGTATAGTAGCAGGGGCTGTGGGTGTAACAATTGTATTGATGTCCTCATCAACGAGGATGAGGTTGATCAAAATCAACACTACGTGCAGCTACCTGTACCACCACCAGCAGGTCGACCTCAGGTATATATTCGTAATGGTAGGCCTGCACCACCACCTCAGGTACGAGATGATGTCCATATTCCTAAACTGAAATTGAATATTCCACCATTTGAGGGTAGATATGTTCCTGATATATATCTTACTTGGGAGTTAGAAACTGAACAACGATTTACATGTTTACAATATCCTGAGGAGAGACGAGTTGCTGCTGCCGTTTGTGCTTTCACTAGTTTTGCGTGTGTATGGTGGTCTGAACATTGTAGATTATATCCTATTCCAACTACTTGGGCTGCTTCGAAAACTGCTATGCGTACGCGTTGGGTTAATTTTGTGCACCTATTGATTTGTTGCCTCTTCCATCTTCGAAGAAGGTTAATTTTGATGCTAAACAACGTGCTGAATTGATTTTAAAAATGCATGAGTTAACTAAGGAAAACATTGAGCGCATGAATGCTAAATATAAACTTGGTGGAGATAAGGGTAGAAAACATGTTGTGTTTGCACCTGGAGATCTTGTTTGGTTACATTTGCGTAAGGATAGATTTCCTGATTTGCGCAAATCAAAGTTAATGCCACGTGCTGATGGTCCCTTTAAGGTGTTAGAGAAAATAAATGATAATGCATATAAACTTGAGCTGCCTGCAGATTTTGGGGTCAGTCCCACTTTTAACATTGCAGATTTGAAGCCTTATTTGGGTGAGGAAGATGAACTTCCGTCGAGGACGACTTCATTTCAAGAAGGGGAGGATGATGAGGACATCAATACAATTGTTACACCCACAGCCCCTGCTGCTATACATACTGGACCAATTACTAGAGCTCGTGCACGCCAACTAAATTACCAGGTACTTTCGTTTCTTGGTAATGATTCTAATGTTCATGAGAATATGATGCTGCCTAAATTGGATACATTTGTTTTGCTTACAAATGAAGGGCCTAGCTTGGAGAAGGATGAACATTGGAGCAAGAACAAGCATGGAGATGATGGCATGCGCAAGGGGAACAAGAACGGAGTTACAAGTGATGATTTCAGGACTTTGAAGCCACCATAATGGGTGCATGAAGCCTTGGACGAAATATACAAGATGCCACTTCATAAATTTCGTCCCGAGGCTATTTTAGGTGCTGCGTCACCTTATTATTGGGCCACGCCCATGTAATTTCGAAATACATAAGTATAGGCAATTTTTAGAGTCCGTATGTGTGGGGAAACAAGAGATAGGGTTGATTTCGGACCCCTCCACCAAGGGCCACGAAATTCCCCCCCTCTTCCTCCATATATACAGCCCTTAGGGCATCGTTTAGACTTTGGGTTTTGTTTAGATTAAAAGTTCGCCATAGCTGCAACTTCGCGTACTTCGTTTGTGTTCAACGACCAGACAAAGGCGTCACAGAACCCCACCTTGATCAATAAAGCTTTCATCTTATATTCGCAATATCCAGATTGCAATCTTAGTTTCTTGCTTGTTCTTCGTTTGCTCGCAGGAAACAGACCCTCGTGGTCAGGTTGATCGTGCTCCGGCGTGGTCAATAACCTCTCGGAGTTGGTTTAGCGATTGCTAAGGCGCGACGTCCTCGCACGTTCGTAGTCGGATCGTCAAAGTCGACTTCCACCAAAGCGATATCCATCATCTCATCGAAAAATCGGGACCCTCGCCTCTATCAAAGTGTGCCATTTTCGAGAATCTATCCACGACAACAAATATGCTATCCCTCCCCTTCTTTGTTCGAGGTAAACCTAAAACAAAGTCCATAGATATATCCTCCCAAGGAACACTAGGTACAGGCAAAGGCATATATAAACCATGAGGATTGAGTCGTGACTTAGCTTTTTGACATGTAGTGCAGCGAGCAATAAAACGCTCAACATCCCGTCTCATCTTTGGCCAAAAGAAATGTGTAGCAAGTACGTCCTCCGTCTTCTTCACGCCAAAGTGTCCCATTAATCCTCCTCCATGCGCCTCCTGCAACAACAAAAGACGAACGGAGCTAGCTGGAATGCATAGCTTGTTAGCATGAAACACAAATCCATCGTTAACAACAAACTTGTTCCATATTCTTCCTTCTTTACAAATTCTGCATTACATCTTTAAAATCAGCATCATGCACATATTGATCTTTGATGGTCTCCAAACCAAATATTTTGAAGTCAAGTTATGAAAGCATAGTATAGCGACGAGACAATGCATCAGCAATAACATTTTCTTTTCCCTTCTTGTGTTTAATGACATAAGGGAAAGTCTCAATGAATTCAACCCATTTAGCATGTTTACGATTCAGTTTAGCTTGACTTTTAATATGTTTCAAAGATTCATGATCAGAATGTATAACAAATTCTTTGGGCCATAAATAATGTTGCCATGTTTCTAAAGTCCGAACAAGAGCATATAATTCTTTATCATAAGTAGAATAATTCAGACTAGGCCCACTCAATTTTTCAGAAAAGTATGCAACAGGTTTGCCATCTTGTAATAACACACCTCCTAATCCAATTCCACTAGCATCACATTCAAGCTCAAAAGTCTTATTAAAATCAGGAAGTTGGAGTAAAGGAGCATGTGTCAACTTATCTTTCAATACCGTGAAGGCTTCTTCCTGTGCGGTACCCCAAACAAAAGGCACATCCTTCTTTGTAAGCTCGTTGACAGGTGCAGCAATGGTGCTGAAATCTCTCACAAAACGCCTATAGAATCCAGCGAGGCCAAGGAAACTCCTCACTTGTGTGACCGTTTTGGGCTGCGGCCAACTCTCAATAGCTTCAATCTTGGCTTTGTCAACTTCAATTCCCTGTGGAGTAACAACATAGCCAAGAAAAGATACTCGGTCGGTGCAAAGGTGCACTTCCCAAGGTTACCAAACAAACGCGCATCACGTAGAGCAATAAAAACAGCACGTAAATTGATGAGGACATCAATACCATTGTTACACCCACAGGCCCTGCTGCTATACATACTGGACCAATTACTAGAGCTCGCGCACGCCAACTAAATTACCAGGTACTTTCGTTTCTTGGTAATGATTCTAATGTTCATGAGAATATGATGCTGCCTAAATTGGATACATTTGTTTTGCTTACAAATGAAGGGCCTAGCTTGGAGAAGGATGAACATTGGAGCAAGAACAAGCATGGAGATGATGGCATGCGCAAGGGGAACAAGAACGGAGTTACAAGTGATGATTTCAGGACTTTGAAGCCACCATAATGGGTGCATGAAGCCTTGGACGAAATATACAAGATGCCACTTCATAAATTTCGTCCCGAGGCTATTTTAGGTGCTGCATCACCTTATTATTGGGCCAGGCCCATGTAATTTCGAAATACATAAGTATAGGCTATTTTTAGAGTCCGTATGTGTGGGGAAACAAGAGATAGGGTTGATTTCGGACTCCTCCACCAAGGGCCACGAAATTCCCCCCTCTTCCTCCATATATACAGCCCTTAGGGCATCGTTTAGACTTTGGGGTTTTGTTTAGATTAAAAGTTCGCCATAGCTGCAACTTCGCGTACTTCGTTTGTGTTCAACGACCAGACAAAGGCGTCACAGAACCCCACCTTGATCAATAAAGCTTTCATCTTATATTCGCAATATCCAGATTGCAATCTCAGTTTCTTGCTTGTTCTTCGTTTGCTCGCAGGAAACAGACCCTCGTGGTCAGGTTGATCGTGCTCCGGCGTGGTCAATAACCTCTCGGAGTTGGTTTAGCGATTGCTAAGGCGCGACGTCCTTGCACGTTCGTAGTCGGATCGTCAAAGTCGACTTCCACCAAAGCGAAATCCACCATCTCATCGAAAGACGGGACAACTTTGCCTCTATCATTACTACATCCAATGGTTCAACAACAGCGGCAAGGTTAAGGTAACACGTATTGTTCGTGTGCATTTTAGTATTTCTACATATGCTGATTATGTTGATTGTGATGTGGTACCTATGCAAGCATGTTCCTTATTACTTGGTAGACCATGGCAATTTGATAAAAATTCTGTACACCATGGTAGAAACAATCACTATACTCTTGTTCATAAGGATAAAAATATTACTTTGCTTCCTATGACTCCTGATTCCATTTTGAAAGATGATATTAATAGAGCTAATAAAGCACAACAGGAGAAGAATAAGAGTGAAAATCAGATTGTGGCAAAAGAATTTGAGCAACAAATGAAGCCTAATAATAAACCATCTAGTGTTGCTTCTGAAATTAAATTGAAAAGTGCATGTTTATTTGCCACCAAATCTGATATTGATGAGCTAGATTTCAGCAAATCTGTTTGCTATGCTTTTGTGTGCAAAGAGGCATTATTTTCATTCGAGGACGTGCCTTCCTCTTTGCCTCCTGCTGTCACTAACATTTTGCAGGAGTTCGCTGACGTTTTTCCACAAGACGTGCCACCGGGATTACCGCCTATTCGAGGGATTGAGCATCAGATTGACTTAATTCCCGTGCTTCACTACCAAACCGTGCACCATACCGTACCAATCCAGAGGAGACGAAGGAGATTATGCGTCAAGTACAAGAGCTTCTCGACAAAGGTTATATACGCGAATCCCTTAGTCCTTGTGCTGTTCCTATTATTCTAGTGCCGAAAAAGGATGGTACATCACGTATGTGTGTTGATTGTAGAGGCATTAATAATATTACTATTCGTTATCGTCATCCTATTCCTAGGCTAGATGATATGCTTGATGAATTGAGTGGCTCTACAATATTCTCCAAAGTTGATTTGCGTAGTGGCTACCATCAAATTCGTATGAAATTGGGAGATGAATGGAAAACAGCATTTAAAACTAAGTTTGGATTATATGAGTGGTTAGTCATGCCTTTTGGGTTAACTAATGCACCTAGTATGATGAGGACATGACTACCTTGGATATGACCAAAAATATTGCATATATGCATATTTGTCTGGTGATTTCTAGTGCAAACTATTCAATAATCTATTTATGTTATCCAGAACAAAAATACTTCACACACTTTTGTGTTTTGTCTAATTGCAGGTGTATGGGACATTTGTACAATCCACATATGAAGATAAGGAAGAAAGAGATGTTTATTTGCTGTCCAAAAAGTTCTCTCTCGTCACTTTTGGCCCAAGAGAAGATAGAGTCCAAGACTCTCACGTTCTGGATTCAGATTCGGACTGCACAGACACACCTGACTCAAAACGCACACAAGTTTTTCTTACGGACTCCGAATTGGGTGATTCTTTTTTGTTGGAAACTAGAATTCGTGCACTTTCCAACCCAATTGGAATCACCTTCAAATTCGTCCGGAGCGTTGAGTTGTGGACGAAACAATCTGATGCTGCAGCAGAATCCGAGTCAAACTACAAGTCCAAAGGTGTTACATCACCTCCACTTGGTCCCATTGGCCATGTACGACCTAGATTTAGTTTTAGGCTGCCTTGGGACATCCTCCCACCTCCTTGGCCGCCACCCCTTGCTCCTATATAAGTAGATCCATCTAGTAGCTTTTCCTTGGGATTTGTTTAGTTAAAAGTTAGCCATTGCAACTTCGTGTACTTCGTTTGTGTCCAACGACCAGACCAAGACCGCTTCCGGATCCCCACCATTATCAATACTTCATATATATTTGCAATATTCAGATTGCTTTATCATATTCTTGCTCGTTCTTCGATTGCTTGCAGGAATAGACCTTCGTGGTCAGGCTGACCGTGCTTCCAGCATTGTCAGTAACCTCAGGAGATTGGTTTAGCGATTGCTACGGCGCAACGTCGTGCACGTTTGTAGTCGGATCGTCAAAGTCGTCTCCACCAAATCGATAGTTATCATCTCATCGAAAGATCGGGACACCCTCGCTCATATCAAGTGGTATCAGTTTTCAGGTTGTTCGGTGAGAATTTCCAGTTTTCCTAGATTAGATTTATTTTCTTACCTATTGTCCAAGAAAAATCCACAAAAAAGAGTTAGATCTATTCATCCTTTGTCCAAGCCAGTCTGAGCCTTTGCAATTTTCTTTTCATTGCTTGCATAGTTGAATTATCGGTTGCATCGTCGTGTCGAGTTGCTGGTCTTAGTGTCTAGGTCGTTTAGAGTTTCGAGTTATGTTCACATTAGTCACGTCGCCGCTGCATCATTATCCCTTCCGCTGTCCACCACCCATCCATCAATTTCCTCCACGTGCTACCCACCGTTCATTGTCATAATCATAGTTGAGATCGTTCCCATCTTCGCTTGATCCAATCTGCATCTTATCTAGTTTGTTTTGGAAAGAGGGAGAGAGAAAAAAAAGATAGAGAAAAAAAACGAGAGAAAAAAAAAGTAAAAAAAAAAGTCAGAGAAAAAAAAAGAAAGGAAAAGAAAAAAAAAGTGTGAGAAAAAAAAAGAGAG